>NW_026652291.1:62023706-62147433 GCF_009828535.3 Hylobates moloch | reverse complement strand
AAAACACATGAAGAAATGCTCATCATCACTGGCCATCAGAGAAATGCAAATCAAAACCACAGTGAGATACCATCTCACACCAGTTAGAATGGCCATCATTAAAAAATCAGGAAACAACAGGTGCTGGAGAGGATGTGGAGAAATAGGAACACTTTTACACTGTTGGTGGGACTGTAAACTAGTTCAACCATTGTGGAAGTCAGTGTGGCGATTCCTCAGGGATCTCGAACTAGAAATACCATTTGACCCAGCCATCCCATTACTGGGTATATACCCAAAGGACTATAAATCATGCTGCTATAAAGACACATGCACACGTATGTTTATTGCGGCACTATTCACAATAGCAAAGACTTGGAACCAACCCAAATGTCCAACAACAATAGACTGGATTAAGAAAATGTGGCACATATACACCATGGAAACAAAACCCATGTTCTCACACAGGTGGGAACTGAAAAGAGAATCATGGACACAGGAAGGGAAATCACATGGACTGCTTTTGGGTGGGTAGGAGATATACCTAATGCTAAATGACGAGCTAATGGGTGCAGGAAATCAACATGGCACATGGATACATATGTAACAAACCTGCACATTGTGCACATGTACCCTAAAACCTAAAGTATAATTTTAAAAAATAAATAAATAAATAAATAAATATTCAGCAAAGGCCAGGCGCGGTGGTTCACACCTGTAATCCCAACACTTTGGGAGGCCGAGGCGGGTGGATCACCTGAGGTTAGGAGTTTGAGACCAGGCTAGCCAACATGGTGAAAACTCGTCTCTACTGAAATATAAATATATACATATATATAAAATTAGCCAGGAGTAGTAGCGCGTGTCTGTAATCCCAGCTACTACTCGGGAGGCTGAGGTGGGAGAATTGCTTGAACCCGGAAGGCAGAGGTTGCGCTGAGCCAAGATCAGGCCACTGCACTCCAGCCTGGGGGACAGAGCAAGACTCTGTCTCAAGAAATAAATGAATAAATAAATAAATATAAATAAATATTCAGCATGTAAGTATAACTTTTATTTAAAAATAAAAACTCAGAAATAATTCTAGAAGTGGCAGTGAAGCACTAGCATGATGCAGGAGCCACTCACTCGTTCATTCTCGTATACGCGTCCTGTAATCATTAACAGGCAAGACATCCAATCTCTCCTTAGTAATAGAGGCTTCCTCAATGTATCCTGGGACATGAAGTTGTCTGGCAATTAACTAATGTCCAATAATGCTCTGTAAATTAGTAGATTCATCACATGTGCAGCTTCTGCTTCCAAACTAATGGTTTGTTTAACAAATGGCTGATGTCTCCATTAGAGGTTCTTTTGTTTCTAAATGGCATTTGTTGAGTTTGGCAAGTACCCCAGCATGGCTGTTTGCTAGCTGGCTTAATGCCTATAATAGCAAAAATGGTGATCTGCAGCAAAGCAACTGTGATAGAAGGCCAGCAGATTCTGAAAGTTCAGTGGGAAATCCATTGTAGACCAGGCCTATGGCTTAATGTGCTTCCCTTTGTTGGCTGACTCTGCAGCTCATTCACTAATTCATCTAGCAGGTGTCTGCTGGGACCCACTATGCGTGGACAATGTTCTAGATGCTGGCCATGACAAAAAGCAATGAAATTCCTGCCTCACAGGCTTCACATCCTAGTAAAATGATGCATAATATAGGGAATTTTAAAACAGCTCATTCAGACTGTGTTTGATTATAAATGTGCAAAGAAAATAAAGCAGGGGCTGTGCACAGTGGCCAATGTCTGTAATCCCAGCACGTTGGGAGGCTGAGGAGGTTGGATCACTTGAGGCCAGGAGTTTGAGATCAGCCTAGCCAACATAGTAAACCCCATTTCTACTCAAAATACAAAAATTTGCCAGGCATGGTGGCACACACCTGTAATTCCAGCTACTTAGGAGTCTGGGGCACGAGAATTGCTTGAACCCAGGAGATAAAGGTTGCACTGAGCCAAGATGGTGCCACTGCACTCCAGCCTGGGTGGCAGAGCAAGATTCTGTCTAAAAGAAAAAAAATAAATAAAAAATAAAAAACTAGCCAAGGGTGGTGGCTTACACCTGTAATCCCAGCTATTCAGGAGAATGGTTTTAGCCCAGGACTTTGAAGCTGTAGTGAGCCTTGACTGGGCCTCTACAACTCCAGTCTGGAGTACCCTGTCTCCAGAAAAAAACAACAGCACCATTTTTCATTATATGACACTACTTATCCAGCATTATTTGATTCTCATATCAAATCCCCAGTGCAGCAGTGAAGACTCACCAACTTCACTTCTAAATTTTTCCTTCCATGCATTTTCTACCCCAAACATGCTGACTTTGCTATCTTCTGCATGGAACTCATTTCATTCTCTCCCTGGAATTTCCTCTCCCTTTGTACCTCTAAGATAGAAGCTCATTATAAAAATCCGGCCCCATCAATGTCCATCTTTCTAAGAAGGCTTCTGTGATTAAGCCTAATTCTGTTCACACCTCTTCTAGGAAGTTGGCTAGATGACCACTTGGTGGCCTCCTTTGAAAATTATTGTTCTCTTGATTTCTCTGTATACACCGAAACTATTCTGTAAGTTTCATGGGAAAAAAATTATATCTTCTGTTCCCTTTGTAGCTCTCTTCCCTGAGTTCTACATTGTGCTCTCCATACAGGAAAAAATCAATTAAATGCTTTGATTTGCTGACTGATAAAAGAAACCCTGGCTTATATTTATCACATAAGAACATTTTGTATGATGCAAAAATTTTTAAAGACAGACAATTATCCATATAAATTACTTCTAAAAATATGCCTGCATAAGGCTCACTTTCCCTATTAAAAGTGAATTTCTCATCAAAAGAAATAAAATGAAAATGCAATGCCAAGAGAATGAGAAATGCATTTAATCAGTAGAATCTCCAAGACAGGACACAGAATATTGGTGGGAGAGAGTATTTCATCATAAATGCACTGATATTACTATCACAAGAACAGAAAACCAAACACCACATGTTCTCACTCATAAGTGGGAGTTGAACAATGAGAACACATGGACGTAGGAAGGGGAATATCACACACTGGGGCCTGTCAGGGGGTAGGGGGCTAGAGAAGGGAGAACATTAGGAGAAATACCTAATGTAGGTGATGGGTTGATGGTTGCAGCAAACCACCATGGCAAGTGTATACCTAAGTGTACATTCTGCCATGTACCCCAGAACTTAAAGTATAATAAAAAAATAAATGCACTGACGTTGTATTAACTCTCAGTTTGGGTATTATCTGGCCAAATGGCCAATGAGAAGGACTGTGGGTACATATCAACAAAGGTAAAATGCCAGCCAGCCTGTTGTAGTCTTTTCCAATGAATGTTCTTGATGGTTTCTGTAGGCCCAATGACAGCAGGCATTAAGACTTAGGAATATAGCCCCAGGTCATATCCAGCAAATCTCCTCAAGAGATAACATTTAGCCTCACACATGTAGATGACCCTGAAAATAACGTGGCCTAGTGGCTGAGCTCCTCCCCTCCAGTTAACTTGCCCTCCTCCTACTTCAACCTCTCCTCCTATAGCCATGCTTCAACAGTGGCATTATCAAAAAATTGTCACCCTACTATCATATCCTAGCCTTCTAGTTGGTCTCCCTGCTTCTCCATGTTCCTCTAAAGTCTATTCTGAGCAGAGCAGCCACAGAAATAGAATTCAGATCATATTTCTCCTGCAAAACCCTCCAATGGCTTTCATCTCACTCCAAAAAGAAGACAAAGTCCATAAAGTCACCTCTATAGGAGGACAGGATCTAGACTCCTGTTTTTCCCTCATCTCATCTCCTACTACTCCCCTTCACTCACTTTTCTCCAACAACCCTGACCTTCTTGGTGTTCTCCCAACATGCCAGCATGCCCAGCCTCAGAGCCTCTGTACTTGCTGCTCTTTCTACTTAAAAATGCTTTTTCCCCCAAATAATTCCATGGCTCACTTCAGCCTTCCATGCTCACTCTATTTAACAAAGTTGTACCTCCCACAATATTCCTTTTCCTCTGCCCCCATTTTATTTTTCTCTGTAGTGCTTACCAGTATCAGACATGCAACATAATACACTTATTATTTTTATTATTTATTGTCTTTCTCCCTCCACTAAAATATAAGCTCCATAGAGTAGGAATTTTTATTCACTCCTATACCTTCGGCATCCAGAAAAATGTCAGGCAGGTTGCCTGCAGTGCCATGACCTATGCTCATGCTTGTGCCTTTGTGCACACACTAATGTGCATGCACACACATACATACACACACAGACATATATGTATGCACATACACATATGTTGCGGGAAGTCAGTGACCCTGAATGGAGGGACTGGCTGAAGCCATGGCAGAAGAACATAAATTGTGAAGATTTCATGGACATTTATTAGTTCCCCAAATTAATACTTTTATAATTTCTTACACCTGTCTTTACTGCAATCTCTGAACATAAATTGTGAAGATTTCATGGACACTTATCACTTCCGCAGTCAATACCCTTATGATTTCCTATGCCTGTCTTTACTCTAATCTCTTATTCCCATCATCTTCGTAAGCTGAGGAGGAGGTATGTCACCTCAGGACCCTGTGAGGATTGCATTAACTGCACAAATTGTAGAGTATGTGTGTTTGAACAATATGAAATCTGGGCACCTTGAAAAAAGAACAGGATAACAGCAACATTCAGCAAACAAGAGAGATAACCTTAAACTCTGACTGCTGGTGAGCTGGGTTGAACAGAGCCGTATTTCTCTTCTTTCAAAAGCAAATGGGAGAAATAGCGCTGAATTCTTTTTCTCAGCAAGGAACATCCCTGAGAAAGAGAATGCATCCCTGAGGGTAGGCCTCTGAAATGGCTGCTTTGGGGGCAGCTGTCTTTTACGGTTGCAGCTGTAGGGATGAAATAAGCCCCAGTCTCCCATAGCACTCCCAGGCTTATTAGGACAAGCAAATTCCCACCTAATAAATTTTGGTCAGACCAGTTGTCTGCTCTCAAACCCTGCCTCCTGATAAGATGTTATCAATGACAATGCGTGCCCGAAACTTCATTAGCAATTTTAATTTTGCCCCGGTCCTGTGGTCCTGTGATCTCGCCCTGCCTCCATTTACCTTGTGATATCTTATTACCTTGTGAAGTATGTGATCTCTGTGACCCACACCATATTCGTACACTCCCTCCCCTTTTGAAAATCACTAATAAAAACTTGCTGGTTTTACGGCTGAGGAGGCATCGCAGAACTTGCCAACAGGTGATGTCTCCCCCGGACGCCCAGCTTTAAAATTTCTCTCTTTTGTACTCTGTCCCTTTATTTCTCAGACCAGCTGACACTTAGGGAAAATAGAAAAGAACCTATGTGACTATCGGGGGCAGGTTCCCCCAATACACATATACATGCATATGTACACATGCACATACATACCCACAAACAAATTTAGATTACAGCAGCATTGCTAGAAAGTAAGAGCCTTAGAAAACTTTTCTTATTCCTCCAGCTGTTGGCTTTGTGTTAAGTTCACTTCTAAATTCAAAAGCTATGGAAATTGTACTTGCATAAAGGACAAAATGACCAAGTCAAACTCTCTCTGTGTTCATTCATTTCTTTAGGCAGATGCTACTCCTGAAACTCCCTAGTTTTCCACACACTCACATCTCCTCTAACTTTGCAAAGCTTGGAGTTTCAAACCTTTACTACCTTAGATCCAAATAGCATCCCCATCTACTTGATAAAAAGAAATAACTGGCTTTGTCTGTGATAGGATATGGAATTGACTTTTATGCATTAGTCATTCAACCTTGAATTGAATTTTGACAGGCTCTGCAGTGTATTAAATTGCTCCCGCAAGGAGGAGAAGTATGTATAACTCAATAATGCCTGTCATTTTCCACTGCAGAGATGAACTTGAATTAAAGCAGAATTAATTCAGCTAACTTAAGCAAAGGTCTAATATCAAGTTTATTTCAGTTAAGGTATAAGACAAATAAGTCAAATTCCTATGCAAAGTTCTGCAGTAGTTCAAACATTGATCTCTAATTCAAAATGATCGCTAGCAATATGTCAAAATCAAGAACTTTATGAATCTTTTACAGCCCACAGAGAGGCTTAGATGAATGGCATGTGTTAAAAAGAAATGAACTATATATTTAGAAAGGACATGTCGTTGCAGAAATTAGTCTGTCATTAAGATAGCTCTGCATGTATTCATAGACAAAGTGAACAACTGAGGCATATGTGGAGCAAGCAATCAAACATTTTTTGAGCACCTACTAAGTGTCAGGTACTGTCCTACACAGTTTATATTCATTATCTCCCTTACTCCTTGCAGAAAAAAAATAAAGTAGACATCTGATTCCATTTTAAAAGTGAGCAAATAGACTCAAAGAGGTTTAGTTAATTGGAGCTAATAGATGACAGAGCCAATGTTTGAACCCAAGGGCTGAGCCCAAAGCTGCATCATCTTCCAGTTGTCTCAATAATACCCCACCTAATGGAAGGTCTCAGAGCAAAGAGACATCTGATAATATTGGTGGAAGATGAGCAACTGGAGAGCCGGCTGGGAAAAGCTCTGAATTAGAAATCGGGGGTAGTTTGCTAAATAACTTTAGATATCTTCTTACTTTAGTTTCCCATCTGTAAAACTGAGAAGGTGATTTCTTTACTGCATACTGTGAAGTGTTAACACAAAGGCAATACCTATGTAACAGATTTGCTATGGATGGGCTCCCTGCCTTGGTAAAAGCTTGGATCAGATTTCCCCTATGGCCATGCCAGTTCAAAGGCAATAGTCCCCCAAGAATGCATGGTCAGTGCTGAAATGAACCCTTTTCTAACGTAACAAATCACCTCCAATATGTATGTTTATATATATGAATATATACTTTTGTATATTCAGTTTTCCTAAAACAGCATACACCTCTCTTTGACACAGAAAAGATAATAGCAATGATCTGGGTTCAAAGCTGAACAAGTACAATGATTTCATACAAGCCCTTTGCTGCTACAAATATTTTATGTAACTTTAGAGCCCCATATCCTGCATCTATAAATACTGAACACCTCCTCAATCTTATATGAATTTCTCCTTAAGTCACTTATTACAATTCCTTAAGGCACACCTCACTACATCCTTTTAATGCATATAACCTATGTGTCCCTCATTTTTCTTTGTCTAACCATGCCTTCCCTTTACCTAGGAATCTACACATCTGACTCTGACAACACCACTACCTGAACAGTTCCCATGTGACCACTTAGTGCCTCTCATGTTAGTGCATCCCACTGCCTTCCCGTTTGTGGATTTCAATCTAATTTCATTTTTTTATGTATTTGTTTTGAACTACAACACACACACAAAAACATACACAAACAAGAAAGAGTCGCAACCCATCTTTCCTTCCAATATAAACCTTACTTAACCTGTTGATTTACTGCTGTACAAAACAGTCGTGGACAACATTTTAAGGTAACTGAAGTTTGCCCTTACCAAATCTCTGCATTCCTTTACTGGAATTTCTCCACTCCCTCAGAGCAACAAGAGCCTTCACAATTCCCCAGATGTTCAGCACCACTCACTACTTTTAACCCAGGCTTGCAATCTGTGGAGATATCTATCTAAGTGTCTAATTTCTTCTGTCCTCTCCTACCCTACACAAAGCAAATCTGTTCTGTGTCTTATTCTCTCTGTGCCTCAGTCTAAAACGTGTCAACCTCAAACCATTAAGACTTTTTACCCAAGCAAAATATCTATATTTCAGAAACAATAATTCAAAGAGTAAATAAAATCTAGGAGAAAGAGAGAGAAAGCAAGTGGCGGGGAGTGGGGAAGGTCTGAAGATACTGAATCAGACAACAAGCGAAAGAGCCATTTTGAAGCAGATGATCCTTTCATTGGTCATTGAACCACATCTTTGGATGACTACCTGCTTACTGGGCCAGCCTGTAAACACTTTCTTTAGTGTTCCCTGTTAGTATTATCTGAAGGCATTTCACTCTCCATAGGTCATCTCTAGGTCCCTAAAGTTCACCCTATGTCCCCGTTATCTAATCCAACAAATCAGACCTGCCAAAGCATGCGTAGTAGATACTTGATGGTGGGTGAACATCACCACTAAATTTATTCTAACTTTAAACAGGACTGCTACTTAGTTCTGATAAGTAGGGATTGGAATCCTGAGCTCATAGTTTCTCCCTAACTGTCCTGCGGGACCCCTAAGATCAACTTGTCCCTGATTCCGCATTTCTGGGTTTTGACAAACTACTTGGATTTCTATAGCCTGTTTCTGGGTCTCTAATGTAATTGCTTACCTAATTGACTTTATTCCGTGGATGCTAAATTTAACGTGGACCTTCTTCTAGCCCTTACAGGATAATTTTCTTATCCCAACCATTCTAGAACTTGCCCTTCCCTTAATAGGAAAGTCTAGTTGTCCTTCTTAGCCCTTCTAAATCTATTCTTCCCACTGTAATTAAGAAGCCTCTACATCCTGCTAATTCCCAGATAGAACAGTTTTGTCTTTCCTATTACAGTTCTATCACCATCTCATCAAAAATTGTGACATCTGACTCTATATAACACTTTCTTCTACTCTGTTCATCTCATTTTCCTATAATTTCTCCCTAGTATCTACTATGAAGTACTTCACTGAGAATGTAAATCAGTCCTTTACTTCTGAAGTCAAACAGGTGTTCGAAGGTCATTATAGTGGCCTAAGCAATTCACCACAATGCTATCTCTCTTTGTTATGATGCTTCTTAGTGATGACAGTTTCTCTATAAGGCAGTCCTTGGTATTAACTGAAAATAATTAAGCTTTACTTCTGCATTGTAGCAATTAAAGTAAAATAGAAGATAAAATCTGGCCTGATACATGTTAGAGTTGTTAGATTTTCATTTCCATCCTCTATTTCTATTTGTGGAAAATTCTCCATTCTCCCACCATTCTCCTCCTAAAGAAGCTTCAAGGGCCCTTTCTTCCTTTTTACTTCTGAAGTCAAATAGGTGTCTGAAGTTCATTTTAGTGGCCTAAGCAATTCACCACAATGATGTTAGTCCTTCTGTACAATTAATATCTAATTTAGCTAGACTTGGTTAAGGATAGAAGTTTGCTAATAAATGATAAAGAAGGTAAAACTATATGAGTTTGTAAATATTTTTAAAGTGAGCTTAAAAGACATTTAAGAAGAAAGAATAGAGGTAGGTGAGCATAGTTAAATCATACACCATTCCAAAGCAAAAGCATGAATCATGGTGGTATAGTTTAGATCTGTGTTTCTACCCAAATCTCATACAGAATTTTAATCCCCAGTGTTAGAGTCAGGGCCTGGTAGGAGTAGACTTGATCATGGGGACAGATTTCTCCCTTGCTGTTCTCGTGATAGTGAGTGAATTCTCATGAGAGATGAACCCCATAAGGATGTTTTCTCCTCCATGTTTGCTGCCTCACAATAAGTGTGGGTAATCACAAGATATTCATCTTTATTTTCAGAGAACTCTGGGAAATCAGAAGATATGAGAATTGATTAATGCTCTCTATGAAAAGTTCAATAACTGTTTAATCACAGCTTGAAAATAAAGCAATGCTTCTGATCTTTTACAAATTAATTTAACATTGCATTAAAAATAAAATGGGCTGTAAATTGTGCTGTGCAGGCATAATCAATGGCTCATTATCTTTGCTTCTAGCAAAATGCACTGATTCTTTTAAAGCCATTAATGAGCAATACTGGGCAGTATAGAGCTGCAAATGTGTTCAAGTATTATTGATTCTACATCTATAAAACTCATCTCATCAGGGCAGAATTTATGAGCAGTAATAATGCAAACTGTTCCATGGTCCATACAGAAAAAATAAAAAAGAAAATTCATGGGCATAAGGCAAGATTATAAGATCACTGGAGAGGAACAATTTCTGAGCCCTTATTCTATTCTGTTGCCAGCACATTGTGGTACTTAATCACTGTTAAATATAAATCTAATAAAAAGAGATTATCAATGGTGACCAATGAAATATTAACCGTCTTTTCATATAACTAAACCATTATGATAATTCTGTAATTTGGATTGATGTTACCACTTTCCTCAGACATTACTAGGACATTATGTACAAATTATCTATCAGGTTACTTCTATATTATTTCATATTTTATTACATAATGCTTGCAAATATTTTGCTACTGAAACAGAAACATTGAGTTGATATATTGTTTTCATTGTCCAACTTTGTAAAATAAATGTGTTGTCCATGTGTCCAACTGCCTGTTAGATCTCTCCCCCTTGGAAGTCCATTATTAAGCCTTTCAATCTAACATGTACAAAAATCTTGAGCTGGCTCCTAGGCAGCTGAAGTAGCTGCTGAATCTTGGGATCTAGTTTATCCTCAATGCCAGAGGGTGGGAAAAGGAAGAAAGGGCCCTTGAAGCTTCTTTAGGAGGAGAATGGTTGGAGAATGGAGAATTTTCCACGAATAGAAATAGAGGATGGAAATGAAAATCTTACAACTCTAACATGTATCAGGCCAGATTTTATCTTCTATTTTACTTTAATTGCTACAATGCAGAAGTAAAGCTCAATTATGTTCAGTTAATACCAAGGACTGCCTTACAGAGAAACTATCATCACTAAGAAGCATGATAACAAAGAGAGAGAGCATTTTGCTGAAAACTGACAGACTAGCATCCCACTTGTTATGAAACTTCACCACATTTGTTGAGCTGAGCTCTGAAATGCAAAGATTTAACATCCCTACTTTTATGCCAGATATGTAATAGCAGGAATTAGAAATAACAATCCACATAATATAAATGTGTAGAAATTGCCAAAAATTGTTAAATCTTAAAAAAAAAAAAACTTGCCTAGAAATTTCAAGCTAATAATACTACATTTTCAGGGGTTTAGGATTGCTGCTATTAATAGTGGCAGCCTACTCATCCGAAAGTTCACGGAGAGAGAGCAGAACTTGATTTCTCTTCTCAGCATCTCAAGGCCCCAGCATGCAGGTAAGTGACACACTCTAATCTAGAAATGGTAAGGAGGAATAAAAGTGACATATTTCCATCCAGTTTTCTTACACAGCACTTAATTTTTGAGGGAATTTTCTTGTTTATTTATAAGAACATGTAACTTATAATACAGACACAAGTAAAAACTACTGCCCAGCATTTCCTCAAAAAGATTGCCCAACTTTTTTGTTTCCCAGACTCTCAAACAGTATTTCAGAGCCAGGTTATATCAACACTCAGTTACATTTAGAGAGTGTAAATTTGGAAACACCTATGTTCCTCAGAGTTGGACAAAAAAGAATGTAAATTCAAAAGGTGAGTGAAGCCAAAAGTAGAAGCTGGACCTGGATAAAGCAGTCAGTCCAAACTAGGGGATGCTGAACTGTTTCTAAAGGCTCAGCCACCCTGCAGTTAATCCATGAGGAGGCACAGTGATGGTCGTGTCTCTAGTGGTAACAAGGGTCACACCCAGGATATCACAAAAGGGTGGCTTCTCTTTCCCACTCACTAGCTCCCAAGACAAAGTGGACTTTGCCACTTACTGCTCTCAGAGGTTAGATGTCACAGATGCAGGCAAGAAAACAAGCTGGTGTAAAGTTTCTGAGGTCACATCACATATACTCCTAAGGACTGATTGGCCTACTCATAAGTTATCTTTAACATAGATCTTTTATACTGACCATACTATAGCATAAGTCACTTTAATTTGGACAGCTAAAGTCCCAGATAAAGAGTTTAAGCTGGGTAACAACTTTGAATTATGATAAATCTTCAACAGTTCTCAAACTTTGGAATGAATAAAAATTTTTTGTGAACTTTGTTTTAAAACACAAGCATACCAGAAATAATGCACACATCATGAGTCATTCAAGAAATGTAAATCAAAATTGCAAGAGATACCACTTCATATCCATTAAGATGGCTAAAAAAAAAATTAAAGCAGACAATAACAAGTGTTGACAAGGATGTGAAGGAATTGGATTGTAAAATGGTGCAATTTTTTGGAAAGCAGTATGGAAATTCCTCAAAATATTAAATATACAGTTACCATATGAGCCAGCAATTCCACTTCTAGCTGTATACCTATATTCATTTGCTAGGGCTGTCAAAACAAAATACTATAGACTGGGTGGCTTAAACAACAGAAATGTATTTTCTCATAGTTCTGAAAGCTGGAAAACTAAGATCAAGGTGCCAACCAGGGCTGCTTTCTCCTGGAGCCTCTCTCCTTGCCTTGCATGTGGCTGCCCTCTTGCCACCTCTTCACGTGTTCATCCTTCTGTGTATGTGCACCCTAGGTATCTCTCTGTGGTCATGATCTCTTCTTACTTACATCAGACTGGACTTGGGCCCATCTTAATGGCCTCATTTTAATTTAATCATCTCTTTGAAACCCTTGTATCCAAATGTAATCACATTCTGGGGTATTGGGGTTAGGAATTCAACATATGAATTTGTGGGAAGGGCATAATTTAGGCCATAACAATATCTAAAAGAACTGAAAACATGTCCACACAAAACTTATACATGAATGTTCATAGCATGCATAATGGCTAGAAGTTGAAGCAAACCAAATGTCCATCAACTGATGAATGGGTAAACAGAGTATACTATATCCATACAATGGATTATTATTGGGCGATAAAAATGAATGAAGTACTGATTTATGATTCAACATTGATGAACTTTGAAATCATTATGCTAAGTGAAAGAAGCCAGTCAAAAAAGGCCACACATATTGTGTTATTCCATATATAAAATAACCAGAATAGGTAATCATAGAAACAGAAAGTAAAGTAGATTCATGGTTGCCAGGAGCTAGGGAGAGGGAATATGGAAAGTGATTGCTAATGAGTTCAAGCTTTGTTCTGGGGGTGAGGAAAAATGTTCTGAAATGAATTACTGGTGATGATTGCCAAGCTTTGTGAATATACTGAAAACCACTGAATTGTATACTTTAAAACGTAAATTCTTTGTATGAAATTTCATTTTAATAAATGTATTATTTAAATTAAAAACCACCAGCCTTGGTGACATGGCAAAACCCCATCTCTACGAAAAGACAAAAATTAGCCAGGAGTGGTGGTGTGCACCTGTAATCCCAGCTACTCAGGAGGCTGATGTGGGAGGACTGCTTGAGCCTGAGAGGTTGAGGCTGCAGTGAGCTATGATCATGCCACCACATTCCAGCCTGGGTGACACTGAGAGACCCTTTCTCAAAAAAAAAAAAAAAAAATCACAGATATAGTCTGAGTCTCCCTACCCACCCAATTACAGAGATTCTGATTCAGAATATCTGGAGAAGGCCTAGAAATGTGCAATTTTTAACAATTGTTTTCCCACCTTCCAAGATTCTGTAGAACTTTGACAAATAATAAGATAAAATATTCTTGATATGGGCTTCTGGACTACTTTGATTGAAAGGCCAGAGAGCGTTATAAAAAGCTGACACTAGAACCCCTAGAGTGAGTTATCTAAGCTGCTGAGGGATAATGGTCACCTTGGATTAGGGAAGGGGCTCAACCTGAGTAGAAAAGAGCTGAGGTGTAAAAACTTGCACTTAAGATGGGAAGGGAGAAGCTATAACGTCTACCACAATGACACAGATGGTCTTTTGGACCTTGGATGTCCTGAGAAGATGGAGCTGTCATTTAAAGACAATCAATTCATGTTCATTCACTGGGCACTTATGTATTAAACCAAATGCACATGGTCTAAATAGCAGAGTGCATTGCACTGGGGAAGAATATTTACTCTCACTTTGCCAGCTTCAACTCTGAGACAATTGGAGATAAAACAAAAATTGCCACAGTCAAAGAGTAATAGAAAAGATACTCCAGAATAGAAAGATGGCCCTATATTTGATCAGATATTATTGGATTTTTTTAAACATTATTGAGGCAATTTGCGGGTATATGATGCTTAGGTTTGGGGTTGGGGTTAGAGCTAAAATAAGACACAGGATAAGAATTCCGTATCTCTTTCTATAAAGAGTGTTCATGATATGAAGCCTGAATAGTCCCTAACAAAGTAATGAAGTTCTTTCCAGCACATGTGCTTGATACTAAGCTAACTAGAGAATGATCAAATTAGATAATCTTTAAATATTATCATGGAAGAAGGAGGCAAAAGGTGCCCAAAAAGACAATTCATGGAAGATTTTCCCAATTCTCAACCAAGAAAAAGTATTAAAATTGTAGAAAGTGCAATAGCCAACTTCCGGGAAGGCTCACAGATAGCCTCCTATTATTCATACCTCTATATAGTCCTTCCCCACACTGACCAACAGAACAGCAGAGCTGATGAAATATCACTTCCAAAATCAGATTGCAAACACAGGACATCTTCCAGCTTGCTTACTCTCTTTGTCTCTTATAGCACATGGTCTGGGGAAAATTAGCTGCCACATCATAAGTAACCTAGTGAGAGTCTCATGTGGCAAAAACCTGGGGCTTCTTCCTCATAGCCATCTTACACATGGGTCCTCCTGCCCCAGACAAGCCCTCAGAAGACTGCAGCCCCAGCCAGCAGCTTGAATGCAACCTCATAAGGGATCCTGAGCCAGAATCACCCATCTAAGTCACTGTCAGATTCCTAACTCTTAGAAAGTGATAAATGTTTATTGTCATTACTTGCTATGTTTTGGGGTAAATAAGTTTTGACTTTTTTTAAGATTTCATTTTTTTAGCAGTTTCACATTCACAGTAAAATTGAGAGAAAGGTACAGAAATATCCCATATATCCTTTCTCCCCCCATGTGTGCATGGAGCCGCCCCCATTGTCAATATCCTCCAACAGAGTGGTACATATGTTACAACTGATGAACTTACATTGACACATCATTATTACCCAACTGGGATAATTTTTACATAGCAATAGATAACTAATACAGAAAGTTAATACTATTTTTATATTATATTGTTTTATAAATAATAGGTTTATGGTATAATGTTTTAATGAATTCTTGGCACCTAATACCCATTATCTGCCAAAGAGACAATAAAATATGTAAAACAAGTAACTAATGGTACTAACAGGAAAGTCAGAAAGCACCATCCATGGGGAGAGGAAACAGCACAGTGAGAAGAAGTTTGGAGTCAAACAGATCTGGATTCAACTCAGACTCTACCTCTTTCTTGATGTGTGACCTTGGGAAAGTTTCTTAAACTCTCCTACCCGTCAATTGAGGACAATGCCTTCCTCATGGGGCTTTTGTGAAGTTTAAATAGATGACCATATATGGAAAGCACCCAACACACAGAAAGTTTTCAATATATGTTTATTTCTCCCCATCCTTTTTGATTCTTGTGATTGCAATTTGGGACATGAATGATTGCCTAATAGACATATTTTCTTCTAGCAAAAGTTTCCCTTTGTAGATATCATAAAATATAATATGTAAATCTTTCTGGCCCAGGTGCAGTGACTCACCCCTGTACTCCCAGCACTTTGAGAGGCCAAGGAAGGAGGATCAGTTGAGTCCAGAAGTTCTAGACCAGCTTAAGCAACATAGTGAGACCTTGTCTCTACCAAAAATAAAAACTTTCTGGGTGTAGTGGTGCACACCTGTAGTCATAGCTACTCAGGAAGTGAGAGGATAGCTTGAGCCCAGGAGATAGAAGCTTCAGTTAGCTGTGATAGCACCACTGCACTCCAGCCTAGGCAACAGAGCAAGACACTGTCTCCAAAAACAAAACAAAACAAAACAAAAGCAATAAAACAAATAAATCTTTCCCAATTTTTTATGGGAAAAAGAAACTTGACTTCTAGGTGAACCATTTGAATTTTATGAGAATAACTGGATCCTATGACTAACTTGGAATACCTGTAATTGGCCATTAATCATATGTAAGTGGTAGAAAAGATAACGTCAAAATTCCTCCTTATAATACCAACTCCCTTCCCTATTTCCATCTTCAGAGATGGCCAGATTAAAGTGATATTATCTTCTACATTCTGAAAGACAGACACCACCTTTGGGTAACTTTTAAGAAAGTTTCATAGCAATCCTATAGTCAACAAGGCCTGCCCTTTCCTGGACAGAGGTGAAAAGAGCAGAATTCAGCAGAAGTTTAGAAAGTCATAGTAAAGTCACACCTGAACCAGTCTAAGAGAGCAAACAAAAAGTCTTCTTTAGAGAAGTGTTCTTGGAGAAGTTGCCTCTTAAAACACCTTTCTTAGGCTGTAAAACTCCGGAGGTTCTCATTGTAATGAAGGAATAAATATAAGGTGATCAACCTTCCAGTTTTCTGCTGTGAGAAGATTCCTAGTGAAAATTCTCTGGGTAGTTGGTTTCCTCCCACCCACCTGCACTGTCTGTCTGCACTTCCATATGCATGCATAGGACATTGCCTAATGCAACCACAGTGAGACACAGGTGCCATCTGCCTCACCATCTCCCTGACTCACCTTGTGACACATCTAATGCTACAGAGATGAAGAAGATTCAGATGGCACAATAGAACTCAAGCTTATTAACAGCCCATCTGCTCAGCCAGACATCACCTCAACTGGATGCAAGAACAGGATTGTAAAGGACTAGCAGAGCAGACCCATATACTAATCAGGCTGATTTGACAGTATTCATAGAGATTTCAAGATTTTTTGCTTATTTATTTATTTTCTTATTTACTTATTAGATTTAGAAACAAATACAAATAATCTGCTTAATATTAAATTTTTCTATAACCATAAACTCCTGTGATATCCACATCACTTGCACCTTCTCTCAAGTCTTTGCTCAAATATCACGTTCTCACTGTCACTTTCCCAGACCACCCTATTTAAATTATAGGCCTCCATTCTTTGAACACTCTATACTTCCTCACTCCTTTATTTTACTCCTTAATACTTATCACCATATATCATTTAATTTACCAATATGTTTGCTAAATGTTTTTCTCACTTCAGTAGCACTTAAAGTCCATGAGAATTGAGAATGTATCTCCAGTGTCTAAGACAACACCTAATACATGACAGGTACTTAATAAATATTTGCTGAATGACTACTATTTTGTTCTCTTATCTTCATGTAAAAACACTTTGTCTTAAAGCTTTGTCTCCGCCTCGTTACTGATGCCACTCTCTTCCCCCTGCACATAATAGCCCTGTCCCATTGCTAAACACATAGTAAAAGTGCAACAAATATTTAAAATATTGACCAATTAATTAACCATTGACTCCACTAGAGACATCTGAGAGAGCAGAGGGAAAAAGAAAGCTCTATCACCTGGATTGAAAATATCAAAATGTTGTTACTCACATGTTCACTGAACAAATATTCATTAAGAAGCTTGCATGCTATCTTTGCTTGCACAAATGGTTTTGCACATAAGAGATTGGAGAATGCAAATATTAATATCTACATTCAATGTAGTCACTTCGGTATGCTGCTGGAATTTGTGATTTTGCTTTTATGCAGTTTTCTTGAAGCAATAAAATATAAGCTTACATATATAATGAGCTGTCTAAGGACCTGGCACAACTATATATCCAATTCTCTTAAATCAGCTGCTTAGAAAATGGCAGATAACCCTTCTGATTTACGAAAGGAATTTTCAGGACTCTATTTGAAATGCAGAAATAGTTTAAAAACTTGATAGCAAGAAATGGGCTGGTAGCTTATATAGGAAAAGAGAGATAAGGGAGAAATAGAGCATAACTTTAAAATTATACCCAGAAGGCAGGTTGGGGGTGAGATAACAAGGGTTAGTGGGACCCAACATCAATGAGGCTTAGACTGTTTATGAACCACCCCAGAAATATTGCCATTGTGACATCTTTTGAGATACTATTGAAAGTTAATGGCAAAAACCACAATTACTGTTGCACCAACCTAATACATTTCTTTGCTAGTCTATTAAATGGTCTATCATTAACTTGCCACGACTGACCCCGATTTCAGAAGGTGTCTAACTTGCCTAGTGAGCAGTGCCTTAAGCAGTGCAGGAATCTGGTTCACAGTGTGAGAACAGACTCTTAAGTGTTCAGTGATTAAGCATACGTAACATATATGTTCTTTGGAGTTAAAATTTTTGAAGCTGCAAAAGTTATTTCATTCATTTATTTAGAAAACATTAAACATCTACTCCACCAATCTCCAGGAATATAGTGGTGACGAATCACACAGTTATGAATCAGATAATGTGCTTAATTTCAGAGAGCTGACATTTGAGATAGAGAAGCAGTCAGAAACAAAAAATTAAAAAATTAAATTTTTGAAAAAGAAATGATATCTTGAGTTAATTTGTGTATATGGTGAAAGGTACAGGTATAGTTTCATTCTTCTGTGTATGGCTAGCCAGTTATCCCAGCACCATTTATTAAATAGGGAGTTCTTTCCCCATTACTTGTTTTTGTCAACCTTGTTGAAGATCATATTGTTGTAGGTGTATGGCTTTATTTCTGAGTTTTCTATTCTGTTCTATTGGCCTGTGTGTCTGTTTGTGTACTCATACCATGCTGTTTTGATTACTGTAGCCTTATAGTATAATTTCAAGTTGGGTAATGTGATGCCTCCTACACCATGGAATACTATACAGCCATAAAAAATAAGGAAATCATGTCCTTTGCAGCAACATGGATGTAGCTGAAGGCCATAATCTGAAGTGAATTAACACAGGAACAGAAAACCAAATACCACATGTTCTCATTTATATAAGTGGGAGCTAAACATTCAGCACACATATACATAAACAGGAGGACAATAGATGCTGCCAACTACTAGAGTGAGGCAGGAGGGAGTGGGTACCATGCTCACTACCTGGGTCCAATATACCCACATAACAATCCTACACACGTACTCCCTATATCTAAAATAAAAGCTGATTTTTTTAAAGAAGTGTAAAAATAAATTACCAATTAAGATATACACTGTGATAAGTGCTGTGACAGAAATATATAGAGTGATGAGTAGAGATTAAGGTCACACTAAGGAGGACACTGAGGCGCTGACATTGCAGTCTGACTTGAAGGGTAAACTAGCCAGGCAAAGAACTGCAGAAAAAAAGGTTCTAAGCAGACAGACAGCAAATACAAGGCCTGGCATTAGGAAAGGGCTTGTTGTACTCTGCAACAGAGAGGAGGCCAGTGCTGCTTGAATGAGGAAGGGAGTTGTATGAGATGAGGTTCAAGGGGTGCATAGGAGCCAGTTCATACAGAATAATGTGGGCCAGATTAAGTAGTTGAGATTTTATTTTAAGTGCAATGGGAAATAACCTTTATCTGAGACTTCTACTTAACGTCATATTTCAAGTAAGATCACTTGAAAAACTTCCATCCATAAACACCTAGAAATGCTGGATAAAAGAGCAAAAAAAATTTGAGTGTAGATATGAGCTTATGATTTTAAAAATGGAGAGAAATCCAAGTGCTAGAGGGGAAAGGGTGGATGTTGACTGAGAATGGACATAAGGGAACAGTCTGGATACTAGAAATGTTTTTAAACCTTGATCTGAGTGGTAAAGTAAGTGTGCATTTATATCAAAATTAATAGTTGTACAATTATGATTTGTACACTTCCTATGTGTATTTTATACATCAATAAAATTTTAAAAATAAATAAGAGTAACCAGAGAGGAAAAACAAGTCAATTAGAAAAACAATAGATTTATCAACTGCAGCTACAGGGGCCAGCATCCAAAAATAATATTTCATTATGCTGGGGGAAAATATCTTAGTCTAGAGTTCTATATCCTATTAAATTATCATTCAAAAAATGTGGGCAAAATAAACGCATTTTTAGACAAACACTAAGAAAATTCCCACTCCCATAGATTTTCACTCTAGATAGACTTAAACAAATAGCAAATTGAACTTAGCAGAAAGGCATGGAAATCAAGAAATGACGAGTGAAAAATGTCTTGCAGACACCACTGATCTGCAGTCAGGGGGATCACGAAATTAGAAGACCATGAAACTGGGGATCACCAGTTTGGCTGAGGTTTCTTTGTCTGGATTTTTAGATACAAATTATCTGTGCCTTTGCCTTCTTACCTATAAAATAGAGATGATAGCACCTTATGCATATAATAGTGGTGAGGATTGTGTGTGTGTGTGTGTGTGTATGTGTGTGTCCTTGAAGCAGTGCCTAGTGGTGATGAACTATTACTATTACACATTATTTATCTGAACCCCTGACAGGAAGTCTTGCTTTATGGATCATAAAGAAAGTTCTTTCAGAAGTATCAAACTCTTTTCCCTTATATATCACAAATAGCTTATTTCTTTTTAAAGTCTTCTAGATGTTCATTAATCTATTTTTTTTTAAAGAGAATGACGGAAATCCACTCACAAGTTTGAAGCAAAAGAGTGAAAAAATTTGCTTTATATTTTTAAATGGTCACTGTGGCTACTGTACAGGAAAAAATGTTGGAAGAGGGCAAAGGGGGAAACAAGAAAACCAGTTATAACGTATTTCCATAGGAAAAGGATGAACTGACAGTGTACTAGACTGGACATAAATTATTTTAGGAAAAAGTTTAGGAAAAAATAATAAAAACAGAAATTATACATTAAAATGTAAAATCTAGTACTAAAAAACTATTGAGAATATTGGAGCAAAAAGTTACTAAATTGTATCTCGATTCTCAAAATCAGAAAATGTAATTCTGATAACTCATTGTACTCTGGCATTATCTTTCATTTATGCAATACCTTTGGTATCCTCAGATTTCCATCCAAATTTATCTCCAACTATACAATTTCAGACGATCCAATTCCTACTCCTTTGATCATACAATTGCATCTGCCCTAACTGTTCCTCTCTCCCTCTTCTGCATAAAGTCTTATGCATACTTCAAAGACTTGGTCAGATTTCATCTTCTCCACCCCAGATTTTCTACTGTTGGAATCATATTTCTATCCCTTATTTTCCAAATATGCTATGTCTATTACATTAATGGACCTTTCCTTATGCCAATCTGCCTTGTAGTTACCTGAATTACAAAATGAATTACAAAACTAAAAATTAAGAGTTTTCTATCCGAAGATTACAAAACTCTGAAAATTAAGAAATACATCATATTCACTACAAAGAACTCAAGCAAATCAGCAAGAAAAAAAATCCTATAAAAAATGGGCTAAGGACATGAGTAGACACATTCTCAAAAGATATACAAATGGCCAAAAAGCACGTGGAAAGATGTTCAACATCACTAATTATCAGGGAAATGCAAATAAAAACCACAACGCAAGATCACCTCACTCCTGCAAGAATGGCTATAATAAAAAAAAATTAAAAAATAATAGATGTTGGCATGGATGTGGTGAGAAGGGAACACTTTTACACTGCTGATGGGAACGTCAACTAGTACAGCCACTATGGAAAACAGTGTGGAGATTCCTTAAAGAAATGAAAGTAGGTCAGGCACGGTGGCTCACACCTGTAATATCAGCACTTTGGGAGGCCTAGGTGGGCGGATCACCTGAGGTCAGGAGTTTGAGACCAGCCTGACCAACATGGAGAAATCCCATCTCTACTAAAAAAGTACAAAATTAGCTGGGCATGGTGGCGCACGTCTGTAATCCCAACTACTCGGGAGCCTGAGGCAGGAGGATCACTTGAACCTGGGAGGTGGAGGTTGCAGTGAGCTGAGATCATGCCATTGAACTCCAGCCTGGGCAACAAGAGTGAAACTCCATTAAAAAAAAAAAGAAGAACTAAAAGTAGATCTACCATTTGATCCAGCAATCCCATTACTAGGTACCTACCCAGAGGAAAAGAAGCCATTATACAAAAAAGATACTTGCACACACATGTTTATAGCAGCAGAATTTACAATTGCAAAAATTTGGAACCAGCCCAAATGCCCATCAACCAACGAGTAGATAAATAAACTGTGGTACATATATAACATGGAATACTACTCAGCCATAAAAATGAATGAAATAATGGCACTTGAAGCCACCTGAATGGAATTGGAGACCGTTATTCTAAGTGAAGTAATTCCGGAATGGAAAAGCAAACATTGTATATTCTTTCTCATATGTGGGAGCAAAGCTATGAGGGTGCAAAGGCATAAGAATAACACAATGAACTTTGGGGACTCAGGGGAATGTGTGGAGGGTGGTGAGGGATAAAAGACTGCTCATCCAATACGGTGTACACTGCTTGGGTGATGGGGCCACCAAAATCTCACAAATCACCACTAAGGAACTTATTCATGTAATCAAACACCACCTGCTCCTCAAAAACCTATTGAAATAAAAAAAAATTTTCAAAGAAATATGTCATATTCAGTCTGCATCCCCTACATCTTTAAGCAGAGTATCTTTAAAAAATATTGAAGGAATTGAAATTGAGGTGAAAAGGGAGTTATCATCATTCGAACTATCAGAATAATGAGATCTCTGAAAAAAAGAATGAGGCCAATGATCATGACTAATGGACTTCAATACCCAAAAGCCACATGAGGTGCCTCTGATTGCATTATTCCAAAAAGTTTGCCTCTTTGTGCTTTAGTCTTGATTTCTGATATATTACTTTGCCACAGAAACATATTCCTACTTCCAAGTACCAGAGAAGTGGAACAACAAATGTCAAAAGCAGTAAATTTTTATTTGTCATCACTGCTTTGGGCACCTCAATTTAGAGATGTTATTCTTATTTAACAGGAGAATATTTTTTATTCTTTAGCATTTGGCTAGTTTGGCATCTATTCATAAATTTTTGTGGTTGTCAAAGCTTTGCCCCATAAAGCCCTTCATGGAAAGTAACATTACGAATTGGAAAGCATCCATGGAGTAAATGAAAAGGGTCTAGCTCAAAGACAAAACAAAATAAAATGGAAATGGAAATTAAGATAAGCTTTCTTCCTTCTTCCATAGTGAAGCAGCTTTATGTGCCCTTGGAATTACTGCAATTACATGACAGTTTTCAAAGTTCACCTGAGGGCAACAGACACTGTAGCATGTTGGACTGAATGTGGCAATCCTGGCTGCCAGTGCTCATGTTCTTGCACAGTGGCTGCTTTATAGACTTACTTACAAAAACTGTATTATAGATGTCCTCTCCCAAATAGTCTGAGGCCTAATTAAAAATACATTAGCTGCTAAATCATGAAATTAACTGTAAATAGGCAATTTCCAAATAGCACAAACACAATTTTGCAAATTTCAAAATTGATAAGTTTAGGCAGACCCTCTCCTCACCTACAGAAGATTTCTAATTTACAACAACACATTTAGAACCCTAAACCCTATTCAGCTACCCACATTTCAGGCCAATCTTTAGCCTCTGGGCATGGAAAGTTTAGTCTTACCATGTGCAGAAAGTCTAAAATAAGCAACAACAAAACGTCAGGACCAAAGCTGTTTTTTTTTTTTTTCTTGAGGCCAAAAAATAGGAAATGGCCCTGCATAGGATGGCTTTCTATGGATGTTGTATGGCTCAGTGGCAGGAGCACATGCTGTCAAGCTCAGGACATCCTGAGCTCTTCCACTTGAAATAAGGTAGTTATCTACCTTACCTCTGATCCTCACTTTCTTTTATTTATTTATTTATTTTTTTTTGAGACAGAGTCTCGCTCTGTCACCCAGGCTGGAGTGCAGTGGCGCAATCTCGGCTCACTGCAAACTCCGCCTCCCGGGTTCACTCCATTCTCCTGCCTCAGCCTCTTGAGTAGCTGGGACTACAGGTGCCCGCCACCAGGCCCGGCTAATTTTTTGTATTTTTAGTAAAGACGGGGTTTTACCATGCTAGCCAGGATGGTCTCGATCTCCTGACCTCATGATCTGCCCGCCTCGGCCTCCCAAAGTGGATCCTCACTTTCTACCTCACTTTCTATCCTCACTTTCTACCTCTGATCCTCACTTTCCTCATCTATAAAATGGGAACAATAATATTTAACTCACACTGTAATAGTTAACAAAATGTTGAATGAAGAGATCACAGTGTCAACTGTGTGGGAAGGTGTTTACCAAATGTGTGTGTTCCTTTTAATGCCCCTCAATCCCACACCCCACATCCCTGCAACAGCCACACTTTTTCCTTCCATCAGAAGGAAGGATTGTAGTAGAGCCAGATTAACAAGCAGACCGTAGGCCGGGCACGGTGGCTCACGCTTGTAATCCCAGCACTTTGGGAGGCCAAGATGGGCGGATCACGAGGTCAGGAGATCGAGACCATCCTGGCTAACATGGTGAAACCCCGTCTCTACTAAAAATACAAAAAATTAGCTGGGCATGCTGGCGGGCACCTGTAGTCCCAGCTACTCGGGAAGCTGAGGCAGGAGAATGGCGCAAACCTGGGAGGCGGAGCTTGCAGTGAGCCGAGATCGCGCCACTGCACTCCAGCCTGGGCGACACAGTGAGACTCCGCTTAAAAAAAAAAAAAAAAAAAAAGCAGACTGTCAGCTGAACAGAGTGATGAACTCTAAGGGCTAAAATATTCCCAGAAAAAAATCAACATAATTCCATATTCAGTTGGTAAATTTTAAAAGACTCATTCAGTGCATCTATTTTTTATTTAGACGTCAACAGCTAAATATTATTTGTTGTGTGTATTCTCTTGAGGCCTTCACAGAAGGATGGATTTTGGCAACAGGTGGATTTTTTTTCCTGAGAACAATTAAAATCTTAATCCTTCTTTTAATGTCTATGGAGTACTTGAAGACAGTATTAAGTAGTGGGCAGTGGTAGAAAAGCTTGCAGATAGAAGCCAAAAAGAAAAAAAATTGCTCTGAATGAAAGAATGACAAAGCTGTAGAATTGAGAAGAGAGATAGGGAAGAAGTCAGATACCCAAAGGAAATTTCTGGAAATGCTGTGTAGCCCAGGATGTAAACATCCTCCTTACTCTCCCCTGTTGAATTTTTATTAAATGCCATATTTGTTCAGTAATGCACTTACACAGGTACATATGTCATAAAAGGAGGGAGTTTCAAAAAGGCAAATTTACAATCAATGTTAAATGCTACAGTGAGGGCAAATGAAATCAGAAGAAACATTTCTGTTTGGTGGCAGAAAGCCATCTCAGTGAAGAAATGAAACCTTGACTGATATCACAGAGCAACCAAGAAACCAACTTAAAAAGATGAGTTTATGAGAGTTGGAGAAGGGATCCATCCGAGGCTCTCTTCTCTCACCTGGCATGTTCTCCTGAGATGAGTTCATCTATTTCTTTGATATCAGTTATATTCTAAATGATGGTCTATCCCAAGAAAACCACTCTAACACTCTAACCCAGATTCTCTCTGTCTCTCTCTCTGTCTCTCTCTGTCTCTCTTTCTCTCTGTCTTCCCTCTTTCTCTTTCCCTTCCCTCCCTCCTTTTCCCCCACCAAGCTTCAAGCCAACAGCCTATCAGACATTCCTACTCACATGTCCTATGAAAATTTCCATTTCATCACATCCAGAATCGAACTCATCTTTCTCTTAAACTGTTCTACTTTTTAGCTTTCTCTTTCTTGGCGAACAGTATCCATATTAACACCTAAGAATAGCCTGGATTCCTCCCTTTTCCTTACTTTCCGCATAAACCACTAACCAAATGCTAGTGATACTTGTAACCCCTTGATAGCTC
This sequence comes from Hylobates moloch, assembly GCF_009828535.3. Taxonomy (NCBI): domain Eukaryota; kingdom Metazoa; phylum Chordata; class Mammalia; order Primates; family Hylobatidae; genus Hylobates; species Hylobates moloch. The sequence continues at coordinate 62,121,908 of NW_026652291.1, read as the reverse complement.
TTTAATCCATCTTCTACCCTCTATCCCCTATTCGGCTAGTTTTATTTTCAATTAGGTCTTCATTTCCCACATATGTTATGGCACCAGTTTCCTAACTGGTCTCCCTGTCCAGACTGGCATTGCTCTAAAACACTACAACACTACTCTTCCTGTAGCACAAATGTAATCATGCAAATATCTTAGACTCAAATTCTTCTTTTAATATCAATAATTAAAGTTGCGGTAAGTCAAGGACCCCGAATGGAGGTACCAGCTGGAGCTGCAGCAGAGGAACATAAATTGTGAAGATTTCATGGACATTTATCATTTCACAAATAATACTTTTATAATTTCTTATGCCTGTCTTTAATCTCTTAATCCTGTTATCTTCATAAGCTGAGGATGTATGTCACCTCAGGACCACTGTGATAATTGTGTTAACTGTACAAATTGATTGCAAAACGTGTGTTTGAACAATATGAAATCAGTGCACCTTGAAAAAGAACAGAATAACAGCAACTTTTTGGGAACAAGGGAAGTCAACCATAAGGTCTGACTACCTGTGGGGTTGGGCAAAAATAGCCATATTTTCCTTCTTGCAGAGATCCTATAAACAGACGTGCAAGTAGGAGACATATCACTAAATTCTTTTCCTAGCAAGGAATATTAATATTAATACCCTGGGAAAGGAATGCATTCCTGGGGGGAGGTCTATAAATGGCCACTCTGGGAATGTTTGTCTTGTGAAGTTGAGATAAGGACTGAGATATGCCTTGGTCTCCTGCAGTACCCTTAGGCTGACTGGAGTTGGGAAACTCTGCCCTGGTAAATTTGTGATCAGACCAGTTCCCTGCGCTCGAACCCTGTTTTCTGTTGTTTAAGACGTTTATCAAGACAATACGTGCACTGCTGAACATAGTGGCACTGCTTATCAGTGGCTCTGCTTTTGCCCTTTGCCTTGTGATCTTTGTTGGACCCTTATCAGGAGTTCTGCTTTTGCCCTTTGTCCTGTTCCCTTAGAAGCGTGTGATCTTTGTTAGACCCTTATTAGTAGTTCTGCTTTTTGCCCCTTGAAGCATGTGATCTTTGTACCTATTCCCTGTTCTTACAGCCCCTCCCCTTATGAAACCCTTAATAAAAACTTGCTGGTCTGAGACTCAGGCGGGCATCACAGTCCTACCGATATGTGATGTCACCCCCAGCAGCAAAGCTGTAAAATTCCTCTCTTTGTACTGTCTCTCTTTATTTCTCAGCTGGCTGACACTTATGGAAAATAGAACCTACATTGAAATATTGGGGGTGGGTTCCCCCAATAAATTAACATGGGTATAAGGTATAAGAAAAATCACTTCACCTCTGTACTTTAATTTTCCTTCAGTACAAAGGGGATCATGTTTAATTTCTTTACCTACAGCAAAAGGATTTCTATGATGATTAATTCAACATTGCATTCTAAAAACTAAGTTTTAAGGATTATAAATGTCATAGAAATGAGCCGATGAAATAAAGCTAAGTTTTAAAATTTAAACTAGTAGAATACTAAATTTTATTTTACAGTGTGATACCATATAATCCAAGAAGAAAATAATCTAAAATTTTAATGGTGATTCTCCCTTAATGATAGGATTATGGACAACTATTATTTGCCTCATAATATATTTTTTACATTTTCCACAATGGGTATATAATTCTTTTATAACAGAGAAAAAATATTCATCTTTTAAAAATCTGAGCTATCTGAAAGAGGCACCCATATAAAGGGAACTCCCAATATTTAAAACTACTGCCACAGTTCTGGGGAGGACTGTGGGGCTTGATTACTTACTGAACTGTTACAAGGAATTGGTCCTCTCCTTATGCTTCTCCCAGAGTTAATGTACAGGAGACACTACCAAGGATAATTCTGGACCATCTCCACATTACCTGGCTGAGGAGGATGAAAGCAATACAGAAGCTGACAGTTAATTAAACAGGTTGCCACATGGGTAAGAGGTCCAGACTGTGGTGGGTGACAACTGTAGCTCCTGTATGGCCTCAGAATAAAATTCCTTATACTAAATCATGCACTAAATAAAGTGAAAGTTGTATTTGGACTTTAGAGAAATTGCTAAGTTACATTTCAGTCAATAATATTCTCTACTAATTTTATACATACCATCTAGAGGAACTGAAGAATAACCCAAAAAGGAATCATATATAGATTCTTTCTTGGCAGCTGGATTTTCATTAAAAAACTATTTTCTACCTTTCTGTATTTTCGGCTTCTGGGCTTGTCTCTTTCACAGAGAAAGTTCCTTTTAAGTATTTCTACCATGCAGGAGAGTAGACCCACACTAATGACAGGGGCACAGGTAGATTTCTACAGCTTTGTTCTTCTCACTTCACACAGAACAATCTGCAGAACAATCTTTTTTAAATATAATAGACTCAGTAAAAGTCAACACTGGAAAAACTTGGTAGCTTTAAACCAGTGGTTCTCAACCAGGGGTGATTTTTGTCTCCAAAACAACATTTGGCAATGTCTGGAGACAGTCTTCATTATATAGTTATATAACTGAAGGATCCTGCTGGCATCTAATGAGCAGAGGCTACAAATGCTGCTATGCTAAGCATTAGGCAATGCACAGGACAGCCCCCACAGCAATGAATTATCCAGCTCAAAGATCAACCATGGCAGGTTGAGAAATCCTTGAACAACCAAAACAAAGAAAATCCTAGATCTAGTTCACAGTCACCAGCATTCAAGAGTGAGAGATAAATTTATATCTTCTTCTTGTTGTTGTTGTTAGACTCAAAGTCAATTACATTCCTCTTAAGCGCCTGCCCAGTAGAACTTGGGATTCTCTACAGAAACTGGGAGAAAGGGTCAATTGTCTGGTCTTTACCAATCTCTCCCCCCATAATACAAGCAGCAAGCCTTTTCTTATAAATAGAAAACAGAAAGCATTCCTTCTACATTTCATACATACCTGCTCATCCCATTAACTATTTTTATCACATTAATTTTTATTTTATATTTGGCAGAGACTATTTAACAACCTGAGAACAGAGAACAATAATTAAATAAAATTAGGCTCCAGGATTGTGTGGAGCCACAGGGAGAAGGAGGAGGATAGGTAAAAGTGAAGGTAATCAAGACAAAATCCAATAACCTCAAATTCTGCCTAAATTCATCATACCAAACAAAGTACACGAACCTTGAAATAAGCTAAGCGGAGTTTGAATTCCAACCCTTCCATTTAGTTGCTGCACAGTATAAGACAACTACCTTCTATGAGTCTGTTTTTTTCTATCTTAAGTGGAAATAATAATGACACCTTCCTTCCAGGGCTCTTTTTGATCCCCAAAACCATAAGTGATAAATAAACATTAGCTTTCTTATCCCCTCTGTGTTCAATATTCTAACAGTGACAAGGTCATATTTATTTTCAAACACTCTTCCTCAATGGAAAATTATTTAGTATCTCGGGGCTTTGATTTTCACATAATAAAGAGTATGCACATCTCACATATATAAAGTGAATATCAATTTATTAGCATCTAGTATTATGCCTGGTACTCAGATAATACTGTAAATTGTTAGCAATTGTTACTCCCCAGAAAGGTCCCATGAATGCTCATCTTCCTGAAGAAGTCATCTTGGCCCACTGTATGTTCTGATTAAAGGTCTCCAATATCTGTGTGATCCTGCACCAAGAAATTACCTTCTGTGGGTATTGCTCCCTTAGAACACTTGAGCACACCATTCACTCACTCCTAGGGAGTCACTTGGGTCCTGGTGAGAAGAAACTAACATTTCCCAAACATATTCCCATCTTTTCCCTTATTCTGGGGCTTGCAAGAATGAAAAATTTTACGTTTCAAACATCAGGGTTTGTGTTCAGTATTGTACCTAGACCTTGGTGTACAGATAAATAAATCAGTAACAACCCAGAAATAGGAATCTTGTGTCTGTGGCTTTGAAAGAGAGAACAGAGGCGTCCTTAGAGCTATATTCTCACTGACCTTACATTAAATAATCTCTGAAATGTTGCCTACTTCTCTGCTTTGAAAGCCAGCCTTTTTTCTATTATGATTTTTGTAGCATATTTGAGAGATTTTATCTAACTATAGCCTGTCTGTATCTTTTTACAGATTTTGACCCAGAGCAGTCAAAGTCAGCCTCTCAAAACTGTTCCATATGCTATGCTGTACAATCAACCCTACAAAGAACTTCATTTCTCCTCTAGTTTGTCCTGCTTCCACCCTTCACAGAAACACTAAATTGATTTGGCAAAGATTCATAAATGCAAGAAATATTTCATCCCAGAAAAAAAATTCCATCATATGTCACATCTTTCTATTGCAGCAGATTTTTCCCACAGCAGCTAGGACAATACAGTATGAAAGGAAGTTTACAGTTAATTTCATGTCTTCTTCCATGAACTAATTTCCAGATAGTCCCTCAACACCCCTGCTCTATCCTCTATCTCAGGACACTAAAGAGCTCACCATTCTTTACTCGATTCTTTTTTATATACAGCTTGATGTGCATTTATCCTCCAGCCTTGTACCTATTTACCTATCTTCCCAAAAAGACACAAAGCAGATTCTAAGCAGGACTGGCTCATTTGTTCCTGTAAACTGACATAGCACAGGTAATAGTCCATTAAAGGTAAGCAGTAAATGTTTGTTGAAAGAGTTACACCTAAAATACATGTCTATTTGTATACAAAGTATAAGACAGGGAGACCCTATATACCATCTAAAAACCCATGCACAGAGATGTTTTATAAATATATGTTATTGCACTAACTCAGGTATCAAATGAACTGCTACCTGAACTGATGACAGACTGAGAAAGGTCATCTTGGCCTTTGAGTAATGGAAAGTCATAGTGCCAACCAGCAAACTCAATTCACAATAAAGAATTCTAACACTTATGAGAACTGGCATCAGAGTATCTTACTTTTTCTTTCAGGCAGGCCGTTCAAATTAACTTCAGCTCTTACCTGAGGGTATGAGTCTTCTGCTTAATTTCCATGGAACCATGTTCCCTGGCTCATCCCTCAGAGGGATAGCTTCTTCTTTAAGGAGCTTGGGCAGTGACACATTCAAAACACACTTACCAATGAGTAGCTCTTAGAATGGCTCCAGATCATGAGACTTGTGTACAGTAAGCAAAAAGCAAACACCTTCTAAAATTGCTACAAGTGATGTGAACTTCAATAAGAGCAAGAAAAGAGGGCAAGAGAAATGTTTTCTCGTTTTACTATAACAATCCTGTATACGGTACTGTAGTAAATGTTGGGGAAGAATGTATCTTACAAAAGCAGATTCTAGGTCATTTTCAAGAACAAGAATGTTCTGAATAATCAATAATTCCATTAGCAAAGGGATAATGGTTGATGTTCAGTCAGCTTTAGGTACTGTGATGGCTCAAACTTGAAAACACTCCTAATTTCCTTTAGAAACAGAAACTGGTGAGCTAAAAAAAAGAAAAAAAAAACTTAAGGGTTCATCTGTTCCAAATCTCATTGTATAGATGAAGAATCAAAGCCTAGTAGATTAGAAAAATGTGTCCAACTTACACAGGATTTCTATTTATTTATTTATTTGCACTCCAACTTGTTCCAGAAAAGATTAATGGCAATTACCAAAAAGGCATTCAGTTTGACAAGAGGAAATAAATAATTGAATGAGGTTAAAGAGGGATGGGTAGAAAAGAGCAAAGTCAGCACACCAGAAAACCCTCTATATTAGTTAGAAGTAGGCAACAAAATTGCTTCCAAGCGTTCTAAAAGCCAATCATATAAAGAAAGAATCGCAATCTGGTTCATGGTTTCACATCTATAAAGTAAGAACACACCAGTTTCTCAGGAAGTTATTAATCCTGTACCAAGATCACAGAATAATTTCTTTCATATGTTCTCATAGAGAAGACCCTGAATGTCACAGAAAATGCAGCAGTTAAGTGTCAGATGATTCTTTGTCATAACATCCACCCCGAAAATATGATGGCATCAAACTGGTAGCTTCAACTGCTGTTAAATAAAAGCGATTCTTGAAAGGCCTAAGATGTTTCAGGCACATAACTCAATTAAGGGGTAGAATCTAGGGAATAGAGAGAAGTAGGTGAACTGCATAACCTTGAGGCCAGCCTCAATAAATAACATTTTTCTCAAACATAACTGCAATAGATGTTGAGTAGCAGTGATTTGTCAATACTTAACCAGCCCCATCCTCAATGTGTTCTCTCAAGGTGGCCTTCCATTCATCCACTCACTGTTCAAGCAAGACCAAAGAGCATTCCTTGATGTCTCCCATTATTTCCCCACCCATCAGTCAATAAGTTTATTAACTTTGCCTATCAGAACAAACCATTTCCCTCTACCCTAAACTTCTACACTAACTTGTCATGATTTCACCTAAAACAACATTCCCTGAGTGTAATCTTGTGCTCCCCCATCATGGTTCACACAGAGACTCTGTGACCTTTTTAAACACAACTTTAGTGATATCACTTCCCTACTTAAAAGATTGAAGTATTTCCCTGGTGCCCTCAGAATAAAATTCCACGTTATTCACAGCAGGCCAGGCTTTGCATTATCTGTTTCCTGACTGTCTCCAGCCTTATTTGGGGCTCCTCTCCTCTTCACTCTTTACCCCAGGCATACGGGTCTTTGGGTAATTTGAGAAGGAGCTTAACCCTTTTCCTTCATCAGAACCTTGATGTCTCCAATTATTCACTTTTGTTGAACCTTATTTGCATATACCACATTGTAATGAGTTGGTTTTTGTGTGATTATGTTGTTAGAGTCTCTCTTCACTATGGAATATAAGCTTCACAAGGTAAGGAACTGCATATTTCTGGCTCACTGTTGTATTTCTAACCTAGCACAGTGCAATGTAAGCATTGAGATATGAGAATGAATAAAGAAAAAAATGGGATGATTAAACAGATTAATAAAAGATGACTATGTAGAGTCTAGCTAATTCTTTTCTCTAGACATAAATACACAATAGACAGATAGAACATAATTTTATATATTACGATGATATGTAAAGCCATGTGTTGGCAGACATACCCCACAGTTTTCTTGTGTTTCTGTCTGTCTTCTAAGAAAAAGGTATTGACACCTTTGTTCTGGACTATCTTTGCAAAGATGTTTACACAGCCTTAGAAGACAGAAGTAGTGTCTCCCTCTAGAGTAGAAGGCATATTTGTTTTCTCACCAGGATAATAAATGTAATGTCTTCCTCTTGAGAAAAGGTTGGGGAAGTTTGCCACCAGCACTCTTACACAATTGAGGGTTTTCTAAATTCAGGAGTTCTCAGCTGTGACAAAAATCTACTGCCTGCACAGCATCTATCTGGGCTACTTTGCATTGCATTTATGGGATATAATGGACAAGAAGAACCAATCTGAACATGAAGCTCATGATACTTGCTGTGCTAGGAGAAATAAAGTCCTTTGTCTCTGACACAAGAGTTTTATATCTCCTGCCAGCATCTACGAAACTATGGCAGGCTAACTTGTTAGCTTTCAATTAGGGTAAAATTACAGATCCTTAACAATTTTTGACATTAGGTGATTTAACAATTGACAGGGTTGGGAGGAGAATAGTGGAGGCTGATATCTTCCCGTGAAAAAATGGGAAACCTAGCAAAGACAATATCCCAACTTGTTGTGAATTGGAAATCCTCCTTGAAAGGTAATTTTGGGGTGACCCAAAAAATAAATGAGAAATCTTGATTCCAGAGATGTATATCACAAAATACAGTTAATAAATCTGTGATTCTTGGAGCACTTGCAAAAGAAATGCCTATGTTTAAAATGAAAACCCAATGCCAAATACCAAATCTATTAAATCCGAATTATACTCAGAGGATTGTATTTCTAGTTGACAAATCAAGTTTGCACTGATTTTTTTATTTTTCCCTGACATTCTTAAAACCATGACCATGCGTCTTCCCTGAGACAAAAATATTTCTTTAAATGTGTCTATTGTACAAATGGCACTGTGTTAGGGTTGGGCCAAAATAGGAAGCATATAGAACTTGTTCAACACCAAGATCAGAAACACATTCTAGCCATGCCCCCATCTTACTCTCATTTCATTCTCAGTATTTGCAAATATCCCATTCATTGTCTCCAATTCTATATATTACTATTATATAAACATTATAGATAGATGATGGGTGGGTCGACAGATGAAAGCTAGCTAGCTAACTAGATAGAGAGAGAGAGAGAGAGAGAGAAGTAGATCCAAAAGCAAGATAAACAATATATACTAACAAATCTCCATTTTGAACAGGACAAGTATGTAAGTTATCCATTTAAGAATTTTAAAGTTTTGATAGGGAGCCAAGATGGCCGAATAGGAACAGCTTCGGTATACAGCTCCCAGCCTGAGTGACACAGAAGACGGGTGATTTCTGCATTTCTGTTTGAGGTACCGGTTTCATCTCACTAGGGAGTGCCAAACAGTGGGTGCAGGACAGTCGGTGAAGCACACTGTGTGCGAGCCGAAGCAGGGTGAGGCATTGCCTCACTCAGGAAGCACAAGGGATCAGGGAGTTCCCTTTCCTAGTCAAAGAAAGGGGTAACAGACGGCACCTGGAAAATCGGGTGAGTCCCACCCTAATACTGCACTTTTCCAATGGGCCTGGAAAATGGCACACTAGGAGATTGTGTCCCGCACCTGGCTCGGAGGGTCCTATGCCCATGGAGTCTTGCTGATTGCTAGCACAGCAGTCTGAGATCAAACTGCAAGGCGGCAGCGAGGCTAGGGGAGGGGCATCTGCCATTGCCCAGGCTTGCTTAGGTAAACAAAGCAGCCAGGAAGCTCGAACTGGGTGGAGCCCACCACAGCTCAAGGAGGCCTGCTTGCCTCTGGAGGCTCCACCTCTGGGGGCAGGGCACAGACAAACAAAAATTCAGCAGGAACCTCTGCAGACTTAAATGTCCCTGTCTGACTGACAGCTTTGAAGAGAGTAGTGGTCCTCCCAGCACACAGCTGGAGATCTGAGAACGGACAGACTGCCTCCTAAAGTGGGTCCCTGAACCCCGAGCAGCCTAACTGGGAGGCACCCCCCAGTAGGGACAGACTGACACCTCACTCGGCCGGGTACTCCTCTAAGACAAAACTTCCAGAGGAACTATCAGACAGCTGAATTTGTGGTCTCACAAAAATCCGCTGCTCTGCAGCCACCGCTGCTGACACCCAGCCAAACAGGGTATGGAGTGGACCTCTAGTAAACTCCAACAGACATGCAGCTGAGGGTCCTGTCTGGTGGAAGGAAAACTAACAAACAGAAAGGACATCCACACCAAAAACCCATCTGTACATCACCATCATCAAAGACCAAAAGTAGATAAAACCACAAAGATGGGGAAAAAATAGAGCAGAAAAACTGGAAACTCTAAAAAGCAGAGCACCTCTCCTCCTCCAAAGGAATGCAGTTCCTCACCAGCAACGGAACAAAGCTGGATGGAGAATGACTTTGATGAGTTGAGAGAAGAAGTCTACAGACGATCAAACTACTCCGAGCTACGGGAGGAAATTCAAAACAATAGCAAAGAAGTTAAAAACTTTGAAAAAATATTAGACGAATGGATAACTAGAATAACCAATGGAGAGAAGGGCATAAAGGAGCTGATGGAGCTGAAAGACAAGTATCGATCACTATGCGAAGACTGCAGAAGCCTCAGTAGCAGATGCGATCAACTGGAAGAAAGGGTATCACTGATGGAAGATGAAATGAATGAAATGAAGAGAGAAGGGAAGTTTAGAGAAAAAAGAATAAAAAGAAATGAACAAAGCCTCCAAGAAATTTGGGACTATGTGAAAAGACCAAACCTATGTCTGATTGGTATACCTGAAAATGATGGGGAGAATGGAACCAAGTTGGAAAACACTCTGCAAGATATTATCCAGGAGAACTTCCCCAACCTAGCAAGGCAGGCCAACATTCAGATTCAGGAAATAGAGAGAACAACACAAAGATACTACTCGAGAAGAGCAACTCCAAGACACATAATTGTCAGATTCACCAAAGTTGAAATGAAGGAAAAAATGTTAAGGGCAGCCAGAGAGAAAGGTCGGGTTACCCACAAAGGGAAGCCCATCAGACTAACAGCTGATCTCTCCACAGAAACTCTACAAGCCAGAAGAGAGTGGGGGCCGATATTCAACATTCTTAAAGAAAAGAATTTTCAACCCAGAATTTCCTATCCAGCCAAACTAAGCTTCATAAGTGAAGGAGAAATAAAATACTTTACAGACAAGCAAACGCTGAGTGATTTTGTCACCACCAGGCCTGCCCTAAAAGAGCTCCTGAAGGAAGCACTAAACATGGAAAGGAACAACCGGTACCAGCCACTGCAAAAACATGCCAAATTGGAAAGACCATTGAGGCTAGGAAGAAACTGCATCAACTAACGAGCAAAATAACCAACTAACAACATAATGACAGGATCAGATTCACACATAACAATATTAACTTTAAATGTAAATGGCTAAATGCTCCAATTAAAAGACACAGACTGGCAAACTGGATAAGGAGTCAGGACCCATCAGTGTGCTGTATTCAGGAAACCCATCTCACGGGCAGAGACACACATAGGCTCAAAATAAAGGGATGGAGGAAGAGCTATCAAGCAAATGGAAAACAAAAAAAGGCAGGGGTTGCAATCCTAGTCTCTGATAAAATAGACTTTAAACCAACAAAGATCAAAAGAGACAAAGAAGGCCATTACATAATGGTAAAGGGATCAATTCAACAAGAAGAGCTAACTACCCTAAATATATATGCACCCAACACAGGAGCACCCAGATTCATAAAGCAAGTGCTGAGTGACCTACAAAGGGACTTAAACTGCCACACAATAATAATGGCAGATTTTAACACCCCACTGTCAACATTAGACAGATCAACAAGACAGAAAGTTAACAAGGATATCCAGGAATTGAACTCAGCTCTGCACCAAGCAGACCTAATAGACATCTACAGAACTCTGCACCCCAAATCAACAGAAGATACATTTTTTTCAGCACCACACCACACCTATTCCAAAATTGACCACATAGTTGGAAGTAAAGCTCTCCTCAGCAAACGTAAAAGAACAAAAATTATAACCAAATGTCTCTCAGACCACAGTGCAATCAAACTAGAACCCAGGATTAAGAAACTCACTCAAAACTGCTCAACTACATGGAAACTGAACAACCTGCTCCTGAATGACTACTGGGTACATAATGAAATGAAGGCAGAAATAAAGATGTTCTTTGAAACCAACAAGAAAAAAGACACAACATACCAGAATATCTGGGACACATTTAAAGCAGTGTGTAGAGGGAAATTTATAGCACTAAATGCCCACAAGAGAAAGCAGGAAATATCCAAAATTGACACCCTAACATCACAATTAAAAGAACTAAAAAAGCAAGAGCAAACACATTCAAAAGCTAGCAGAAGGCTAGAAATAACTAAAATCAGAGCAGAACTGAAGGAAATAGAGATACAAAAATCCCTTCAAAAAATTAATGAATCCAGGAGCTGGTTTTTTGAAAAGATCAACAAAATTGATAGACCACTAGCAAGACTAATAAAGAAGAAAAGAGAGAAGAATCAAATAGATGCAATACAAAATGAAAAAGGGGATATCACCACCGATCCCACAGAAATACAATCTACCATCAGAGAATACTACAAACACCTCTATGCAAATAAACTAGAAAATCTAGAAGAAATGGATAAATTCCTTGACAAATACACCCTCCCAAGACTAAACCAGGAAGAAGTTGAATCTCTGAATAGACCAATAACAGGCTCTGAAATTGTGGCAATAATCAATAGCTTACCAACCAAAAAGAGTCCAGGACCTGATGGTAGAATTCACAGCCAAATTCTACCAGAGGTACAAGGAGGAACTGGTACCATCCCTTCTGAAACTATTCCAATTGATAGAAAAAGAGGGAATCCTCCCTAACACGTTTTATGAAGCCAGCATCGTCCTGATACCAAAGCCCGGCAGAGACATAACCAAAAAAGAGAATTTCAGACCAATATCCTTGATGAACATTGATGCAAAAATCCTCAATGAAATACTGGCAAACCGAATCCAGCAGCACATCAAAAAGCTTATACACCATGATCAAGTGGGCTTCATCCCTGGGATACAAGGCTGGTCCAACATACGCAAATCAATAAATGTAATCCAACATATAAACAGAACCAAAGACAAAAACCACATGATTATCTCAATAGATGCAGAAAAGGCCTTTGACAAAATTCAACAGCCCTTCATGATAAAAACTCTCAATGAATTAGGTATTGATGGGATGTATCTCAAAATAATAAGAGCTATCTATGACGAACCCACAGCTAATATCATATTGAATGGGCAAAAACTGGAAGCATTCCCTTTGAAAACTGGCACAAGACAGGGATGCCCTCTCTCACCACTCCTATTCAACATAGTGCTGGAAATTCTGGCCAGAGCAATCAGGCAGGAGAAGGAAATAAAGGGTATTCAATTAGGAAAAGAGGAAGTCAAATTGTCCCTTTTTGCAGATGACATGATTGTATATCTAGAAAACCCCATCGTCTCAGCCCAAAATCTCCTTAAGCTGATTAGCAACTTCAGCAACGTCTCAGGATACAAAATTAATGTACAAAAATCACAAGCATTCTTGTACACCAATCACAGACAAACAGAGAGCCAAATCATGAGTGAACTCCCATTCACAATTGCTTCAAAGAGAATAAAATACCTAGGAATCCAACTTACAAGGGATGTGAAGGACCTCTTCAAGGAGAACTACAAACCACTGCTCAATGAAATAAAAGAGGATACAAACAAATGGAAGAACATTCCATGCTCATGGGTTGGAAAAATCAATATCGTGAAAATGGCCATACTGCCCAAGGTAATTTATAGATTCAATGCCATCCCCATCAAGCTACCAATGACTTTCTTCACAGAATTGGAAAAAACTACTTTAAAGTTCATATGGAACCAAAAAAGAGCCCGCATCGCCAAGTCAATCCTAAGCCAAAAGAACAAAGCTGGAGGCATCACGCTACCTGACTTCAAACTATACTACAAGGAACAGACACTTCTCAAAAGAAGACATTTATGCAGCCAAAAAACACACGTAAAAATGCTCATCATCACTGGCCATCAGAGAAATGCAAATCAAAACCACAACGAGATAGCATCTCACACCATTTAGAATGGCCATCATTAAAAAGTCAGGAAACAACAGGTGCTGGAGAGGAGGTGGAGAAATAGGAACATTTTTACACTGTTGGTGGGACTGTAAACTAGTTCAACCATCGTGGAAGTCAGTGTGGCGATTCCTCAGGGATCTAGAACTAGAAATACCATTTGATCCAGCCATCCCATTACTGGGTATATACCCAAAGGACTATAAATCATGCTGCTATAAAGACACATGCACACGTATGTTTATTGCGGCACTATTCACAATAGCAAAGAGTTGGAACCAACCCAAATGTCCAACAATGATAGACTGGATTAAGAAAATGTGGCACATATACACCATGGAATACTATGGAGCCATAAAAAATGATGAGTTCATGCCCTTTGTAGGAACATGGATGAAACTGGAAAACATCATCCTCAGCAAACTATCGCAAGGACAAAAAACCAAACACCACATGTTCTCACTCATAGGAGGGAATTGAACAATGAGAACTCATGGACACAGGAAGGGGAACATCACACTCCGGGGACTGTTGTGGGGTGGAGGGAGGCGGGAGGGACAGCATTAGGAGATATACCTAATGCTAAATGACGAGTTAATGGATGCAGCAAACCAACATGGCACATGGATACGTATGTAACAAACCTGCACATTGTGCACATGTACCCTAAAACCTAAAGTATAATAATAAAAAAAAAAGAAAAAAAAAGACATTATGTGGAAGAATGTGACTGCAAGATTTGGGATGGGTGTCTCAGATAAAGCTGAAAAATCTTAAACCACCAAAAACCTCCTGCTATTTTAGGGCAAAAATGGAGACTTGCACCTGCACTATTTCCTTATCTTATCATGTAGCCCAAGAAGCAGTTAGCCTAACAGAATAGGAGATGGTCTACAGAAGATTTACTGGAATTGGTGTGCTATTTTCCAAGATCTAGTATGTTTTAAAACAGAGGCAAATATAAGGTGTTATTTTCTCCCATTGCCAGTACACACAGACTTGAAATCAATAGATGGAAATAGAAGCGGCTCTTTCACTATCACACATAATATTCCATCATTGGAATCTTGCAGCCCTGTGTTCTGATGCTTTATAGATCTTAGTTCCTAAATGCCATCTGGTCACTTGGGGCTCCTCATGCCAATGATTCAACTGGCAGAAGAGGAGTTACTGCACCAGTTTTGATGGTCTACCCAATTTATCGAAGGGAAATTGCACTGTTGCTACACAATAGGGACTGGGAAGACTAAGTCAGAATCCACTAGGAAACATCGTAGTACTTCCATATCCAGTAGTAAAAGTTAATAGAAGATTATAACAACCAAATCAAGGCAGGACCACTAAAGACCAAATGTTTCAGGAAGAAAGACTTAGATCTCTCCACCAAAAGAGAACCCAGTTAAGGTGCACCCTGAGTGTAAGAGAACAGGGAGCAGATAGTGGAAGAAGAAATTGAAAAATATCAACTATGGCCTCATGACCAGTTACATAAATGAAGACTGTATCAGCTATGCATATTTTTATTATTACTATGCCTGCATTTTTTAACAAAATACCCATTTTCCCCTTTTATCTATTCTTTACTATTTTGTTGGAGGAGTACTAGTGAGTTCCAATTTTATAAACTTAGTTTTCAGAGATGACCCCACCATAAATAAGTATCCAGAATTAACGAAAGGGGCTACATATCACCTGGATAAACTGTCCTTGGACAATACAGTTACTTTTTGCCTCCACTTTGAGGGAAAGGAAGAAAGTGGGTTTTTTCCTATATAAATGACTGCTGTCTTCTCTTAGATAGAAATATTAAGTTGTTGTGTGGGCATTAAACATGGGTAGAAGGATGAAAATGGAGGCCAAGTAACAAAAAGATAGACTATAAACAGCCATTCTACTGTTTGCTTTTAAATCCATTTCTTCTCTTCTCCACCCTCCTATCTATCACAGCCAACTGCATTTCCCTGGTCCAAAGTATATAACAAGCAGAAGGCCAAAGGATAGGAAAAGTGAGGAAACTTGGTTATGTTCTTTATTTTATTTATTTTTTATTTTTTTGAGATGGAGTCTCACTCTGTCACAAGGCTGGAGTGCAATGGCGCAATCTCAGCTCACTGCAACCTCCGCCTCCCGAGTTCAAGCTATTCTCCTGCCTCAGCCTCCCGAGTAGCTGGGACTACAGGTACCCACCACCATGCCCAGCTAATTTTTGTATTTTAGTAGAGATGGGGCTTCACCATGTTGGCCAGGATGCCCTTGCTCTCTTGACCTCATGATCCGCCCACCTCAGCCTCCCAAAGTGCTGGGATTACAGGTGTGAGCCACAGCACCCAGCCTATGTTTTTCTTCTTTTCCTGCTGCAAGGTGCACCCCCAGCAGCAAATGTATCTTCTCTGTGGCTCCAGCTTCCACCGAACATCACCATTATCCCAGCTCTACTTTGCAGCCCCTCTGTAGATCTAACTCTCACCGGATGACCCTGGCATCTGTGTTATGTTAACTCCACTTCTTCTCTTTATTCTTAAGGTCTATGAAAGCAGTAAGAAGCATTTTCCTACTGTTGATAATTTCTGGGTTCCCTCATCATTCTGTTTGGCTTCTCAACTCTTGAATCAGCAGTGTAATACATTTCCTTTATTTTACACTTCTATTTAAAATATTGCTGTGGCTTGATTGTCCCCACCAAAACTCATGTTGAAATTTAATTGTCATTATAACTGTGTTTAGAGGTGGAACTTTTAAAAGGAGATCACAAGAGCTCTGAACTCATGAATGGATTAACGACATTATCATGAGAGTGTCTTAGTATCAGGAGAGCAGTATCCTGATAAAACAATGAGCTCAGTCTTTTTTTTTTCCCTCTCTGTGTCTTGTGTACACATTTCCTTGCCATGTGATACCTTCACCAATGATGCAGCAAGAAAACTCTCACCAGATGCTAGTTCTATGTTCTTGGACTTCCCAGCCTCCAGAACCATGAGCCAAATAAACCTCTGTTCTTTATAAATTACCCAGTCTGTTGTATTCTGGGTAATTTCTATAGCAGCAGAAAATGGACCAAGATAAACAAGTACGGTGTTTTCTATTTGCTCCTAATACCATTCTTAAGTGTACAATATAGAATACCACATAGTATATACAATATGATCTCACTTTATTAAAGAAAATACATGTACATACACAAAAAAATGTTTTGGAAATATATACTTGTATATTACTAACAGTGGTCAGGGAAGTCAGGTATACATACATATATTTGAGACAGGGTCTCACTCTGTTGCCCAGGCTAGAGCACAGTGGCATGACCATGGCTCACAGTAGCATCAATCTCCCTGCTCAGGTGATACTCACCTATCCCTCAGGTGATACTCTCACCTCTGCTTCTACGAGTTTGACTATTTTAGATACTTTATATAAGTGGAATCATGTAGTATTTGTCTCCTGTAACTGGCTTACTTCACTTAGCAAAACATCCTCCTGATTCATCCATATTGTCACAAATGGCAGTATTTCCTTCTTTTAAAAGGCCAATAATATTCTATTGTATGAGTATGCTGCAATTTTTTCTCAACTCATCTATCTGTGGACACTGAAGGTGGTGTTTTAGTTGGGCTTATTAACGCTAGTTGTTCTGACAACCCCTAAATCTCAGTGGTTTAACACAACGAAGTTTCATTGCTGGCTCACCTCACAGTCCAATCAGATGTTTGGCAGATCAGTAGTGGTTTAGGGCTTCTTGCTTCTTCTGTCTGTGGTTCTAGTATCTATCCTTTGGTATTTCTAAGGAGTTATCTGTTGGATACTCTGCATTCAACCAGCTAACAAGTGAATTGGGAAGGTATAAAAAATGGCAGAAAATACTTAGGGGCCAGGTCTCTCCCAAGTGCTTGAATCATCCACAAGTTTTCTAAGTATATCCAGTATATTTTTCAGGTTTCTTTTGTCTACACATAACAGAAATCCAAGTACACTAACATTAACAAATTGAGGTTAATTTTTTCCACAAACAGCAACACAAATAAGCAAAAATGAGAAGCCTAACACTAACACAACTATACCAAGTTGCCACCAGGAACCCAGGATTCTATATCTTTTCACTTTACCATCCTTACAATGTATCTTTCTTCTTTATGCTTGCAAAATGACACTATACTACTAAAGATTAGCATATTAGATCAAGTTCCAGGAAGGAAGGGAGAGGAGAAAGAGTTAATAGCATGTGCCACCTGTCCATCTCTTTTTATTCAAGAAAAAAATAGCTTTCCCAGAAACCATACCTAGAATGTTTTCTCTTATTTTTCACTGGCAAGACTGCATGTGCAGGGAAATTAATGCAATGAGTATTTAACTAGCTGCCTTGCCATAGTGAACAAAGATGAGCTCCTGTACCCGAGGCAAAAGGGAGGAAGGATGCTGGGCAGCAACTATGAGCTTGTGCGTCATGTAGATGTGCCAGTCCTCCAGAGCTTTAGTTGAGATCTCTAGTGCACTGATTTTTTTTTCTCTGCCTCCTTTAAGACATTTAACTGTGCAGCCCAACCAATCAAAATAAACATCCTCATTTTCTTTAATATCCATAAGTCAAAGGAGTTGAATATTTCAGATTTGCTTCCTCACACAAGCTATAACTCTAATTTCCTGTTTGAGTCAGACAAGAGTTTGACTCAAGATATAATAATACAGGGTGGGGTCCCTTTATAGCATAGGCTTGGTGCCTTTTCAACTGAGGCACTTTCTGCCATACTCTAAGTTTATTCATGTTTCCTGACCTGGGAATGTGATTCAAATGACTGGGTGTATAACTATGGTTGGCAAGAACAGACATCACACACGTAATTGGAGAGGCCTCTGGACATGCAGTTAATGCTTACTATCAACTTTGCCTGGGATCGGGGAGAGGCTTAGAACACTATTTTGCCCATTTGATAATGTGGTTTTAGTTCACTTACCTAAGACACATCTTTAAAATAGTTTCTGCTATGTGTAAGATTGATATTAGGTAATTGGGAAGACATGAAGATACATTAGACACAAAGCCATCTTCAACTATTTGACAAATTAATAGAGGGTAGATAACATGTATTACAATATCCACAATACAAATTAGATTATGATAAGCATAATGTGTGTAAAAAAATTATTTCCTCTGTGGATGTGTAGAAAGATGACTATGACATCTATCTGGGTAAAATTTTGATAGGTAAATATAGGGAAGAGGAGGTTCAAATGGAGAGAAAATATAAGCATGTAAGCTTAGCAAAAAAAAAGGGGGGTGAAGTCTATGTTCATAAAATCTAGAAAATACTTTAAAAATGAAGTGAACAACATAGGTTGAGACCAAGTTATGGGACCAGGAAAGTCTATATCTTAGGTGAATTAAACATGTCCACCTGTCTTGAGTTGTAAAACTGAAAAGAAGCTTTTTTTTAAAAAAGTTACATCTTAAAGGGGCAAGGGAAGAATTTGCAATAACAAGTTTTCCAAAGATCCAATTAAAGGAGGCCAGAGGCTTAGAGTGAGGAATAAGGCTTGTCTAAAGTCTACTCAAGCTGAAGGAAATGTTAAGTCTGTCTTGGTGGTGTCTAAAAATATAACCCGGGGTCTACACAGGTCATGATTGTTTCGTGCAATATGGAGGGGAACCATAATATTGAAGTAAAACATAGTTTACAAATCCTGTATCTTCTTAATATTCATATTTAGGGGGGTGAATATTTTAAATTAAATATATAACAGGTTTTATAACAATGGCTTTATTTTAAAATTCAAAAGCATCTCTGTTCTCAAAATTTATTAAATCAATGCACATTTCTAACTGCAGGCCAAACAGCCTGCAGTACTGGAAGTACAGAGACGGCACCAAGACCAGAATCTTGCCTCATTTCTCCTAAAGCCAATAATGTTATGCTTGCTTGGCATTGTTGCCAGCACGGCTGTAGCTTGCTGTCACTCATCTCTAAAAAATTAATGGCATTACTATAGAAAGTGTTGCCCTCCTACCAGTGTAATCCTGAGTTACTGGTGTCACTAACGCGAAGGTGGGAAGTTGAAGATTATTTTCATAATTGCTGCCTACTCTGATGGAAACATACAGTGAACTGCTTTTTTTCAAGTGTCAATGAAAATACCATCTTGCACATATCATTTGAATGATTCATAAATCACAATGAAAGTTTGCCCTTGCTCAAAGGCAAAGAAAAAATTTACGGGGGACTTAAATAGGTAGAAGTGAGTTTAAAAACAGCTTCTCAAACAAAAATGTTGGATAACACTAAGCGATGGTTAGAGACACTAGCTTCAAAATAACTCAGCTTTTCTTCAAGATTACTTGATTCTTTCAGGGTACATCTGAAATTTTCTATTAATTTTTTGCTTCTCTCAACTGTATGGAGGGGAGGCCTAACAAGATTTAGTGTAGGTGGCATTTCCAAAATATATTTATGTAAATGTCACTTGGATAAAAATCCTGTACTCCCAGAGCAAGAAAATCAATCCCCAACCTCACTGAATATTTGATCTATAATTACCTTCCAAAATTAGGTACTGGAAGGACATAATAGGTCTAATTTCACTGAAGTATTTTTAATAGCATATTTAAATCATCCCTGATTCCTCCTATACTTATTAACAGTTTTCTCAGATAATTTTATGAATGATAATGACAATCTTCAGGGATTACTTAAAAGGAGTTTTCAAAACCATGCATCAGGTAGACAAAAAAAAAAAAAAAAACACTCCATTGCTTTTTAGAGTGATTTTCTCTCTAGTGAATGGAAAATAAGAATCAAACGTTTACATTTCAGTGGTTCATGAAAATAAAATATCCTATTATGCCAAATTATTTAGGAATTCAGAATTAAGTCCAAAATATCTTCAGGTTATGGTTTAGTTTAGTGCCATTTAAAAATATATGGGCCCAATTTTCAGACAGAAGCCATATACTTTCATATTTTTCTTTCAAAACTAAATAACAGCAAGAAAAAGGGAACATAAAGAACACAAAAATAGGTGAAAGTAAGAAAGAAGAGAGATCAGTGAGTACTAAGCTGGCTGGCAAGAATGTTTCTGCTGAACTTGGAGCCCTTCGACTTCTGCTTTGAAGTCTGCATAAGTCAGGGACAGAGGCAAAGCCTAGAGCAAGTGCTAAGTAAGGAATCTTATAAGAAATTATACTTCATAAAACTGAAATCTCACTGGGTTTCACCCTCAGTGTAAAGATTTGAAAAAGAAATACACACTCAGGCACAAGAATATAATAGTCTCAACCTTGGCACTGGAAACTGGAAAGAAAAGAGTTCCCTTGAGAACTCATAACCACAATCCAGACCTCATACTAGTATGCAAGCCAAACCATGCAGTCTGTGCAATCCATACAACTTTAATTGAGAATTCAAAGTGTTTCTGCATTGATAGTGACCGAAGGGAACTGGCAGAAGGAAGCACAAATTATCTCTGGAGACATCAAAAATATTCCCATAGGTGAAATTCAAAGAAATACCAGCAAGTCAAGTCAAAAGTCACAAAACATACAAAGAAACAACACTATAGGTGAGGGCAATCAAAAATAATAAATGTTAGGATCTGACATGCAAAGAATTTGAGATTTCTGAAATTATCAAAATACTAATATTTCTCACAGAATATTAAAGAACTATTAAAATATTTATACAGAAATAAAAGGGATCATTGAAAACATGAGTAAGAAAACTCTAAAGAATTGTAAGATATATATGAAAATAATAGAATTTCTAAATATGAAAATATATAATTAAAATGTAAAACTAAATGGATACATTCAACAGCACGCTAGACATAGAGAAAAAATTATTAACTAAAAGATAAAGCCTAAATATTATTCACAGCATAGCAGGAAAGACAAAGAAATGAACACAGTAGTATTTGTTTAAAGAGAGATTAAGGAAATAGAAAAGAGATTGAGAGGATCTAGCATGAATCTAATGGAAGTTCCAGAAAAATAAAATAAAATAATAGGGGAAATTTAGAAGAATATGGAAACAGATATCTGAGAATATTCTAGAATTTTTGAAAGTCTCCAACTATCAGAAACCCAACAATATTAAGCACGATGTAGGAAAAAAATAGATACAGATATAGTCTCCACAGTTAGATACATTATTCATTTTGGAAAACGACAGGACACCATATTTCAGGAAACCTTAAAATCAGCCAAGGAGATAAGATCAATCATCTTGACTGCTTTACAGTAATGAAAGCTAGAAGCAAGATATGTTCCATGTGCTAGAAAACAAAAACAAAGAAACTGCCAGTCTAAAATTTTATAACCGGTGACAAAACCCTTCAATACTGAAGGTGAAATCAGTACATTTTGAGACAAATAAAAACTGAAGAGTTTGCCTTTGTAAACCTGAATGTATTCATCAGAGTTCTCCAGAGAATAGAACCAATAGGATGTCTGTATACACACACAGACACAGAGAGAGAGAGTCACAGAGAGAGAGAGAAAAAGAGAGAGAATGAGATTGATTATAGATATTGGCTCATACACTTAATGAACGATAAGAAGTCTCACAAATCTGCTGTCTGCAAGCTGGAGAACCAGGAAAGCCAGGGGTGTAATTCAGTCTGAGTCCAAAGGCCTGAGAACGAGGGAGAGGGAAGGGGGATGTGGGGAGGAGATGCTGGTGTAAGTCCTCAAGTCCAAAGGCCCAAGAACCAGGAGCTTCAATGTCTGAGAGGAGAAGATGGATGTCCCAGCTCAGAGAGAGCTAATTCACACTTTCTTTCCTCCTTTATGTTCTAATGAGGCCCTCAATAGATTGAATGATGCTCCTCTACATTGATGAGTGCAGAGTTTTACTCAGTCTACTGCTGCAAATGCTAATCTCTTCTGAAAATACCCTCACAGGCACACCCAGAAATAACATTTTACCAATTTTCTGGGCATCCCTCAGCCCAATCGAGTTAACATAAAAAAATCACCACCACACTGCACTAAAAGAAATTCTAAACAATGCATACTACAGAAATAAGCCTTCTACAATTTTTATATAGAATTTAAGTACACCCAAAGAAAAATAGAATTGAGATGGAGATACATTAAGTTATAATGTTTTATGGACCTTGTGTTTTCCTGGAGGAAGGTGAAGGTTTTGATTAATAATAGGATTTTATAAGTTAGGAATTTATGTTTTAATTTATACAGAAATAATAAAATCATAGAAACAGGCCAGGCCTGGTGACTGATGCCTGTAATTCAGCACTTTTGGAGGCTGAGGTAGACAGATCACCTGGGGTAAGGAGTTCGAGACTAGCCTGGCCAACATGGTGAAACCCCCTCTCTACTAAAAAAATAAAAAAATTAGCCTCAGTGGGTGGTAGGCACCTGTAATCCCAGCTACTCAGGAGGCTGAGGCAGGAGAATCACTTGGACCAGGGAGGTGGAGGTTGCAGTGAGCCAAGACTGTGCCATTGCACTCCAGCCTGGGCAACAAGAGAAAAACTCTGTCTTAATAATAATGATGATAATGATAATAATAATAGAAACAAATTATATAAATTCTAAACTAGTAGAAAGAGAAACCGAGTTGGTTAAAAAAAAAAATCAATCTACGAAAGGGAATAAAAGAATACAAAGCCCAGGAAACATATTTTGGAGAAAAATGTATAAATTTATAAATGCATATGTAAGCTAAATATGAATAATACATTAAAATTTAAAAACATACATAAAAATTTAGAATAAAGTGAATGATAGTACAAGTAAGATGGTAGATTTAAATCCAAATATATTATTAAATTAAATGTCAACAGACTAAATGCAGCAGACAAAAATTATAAAAGAGTATAAAAGAATTATATGTGCATTGTGTGTGTATACACAAACACACATATTAATATACATTTATATACACACATATATAAACTATGAGGAAACAGAATATTTCAAAGTTAAAAGGTAGAAAAAAGACAAATACTAACAAAAAAACTAGTGAGATAAAGATAGTAACAAAAGTTTATATATATATATATTTTATTATACTTTAAGTTCTAGGGTACATGTGCACAACGTGCAGGTTTGTTACATATGTATATATGTGCCATGTTGGTGTGCTGCACCCATTAACTCGTCATTTAGCATTAGGTATATCTCCTAATGCTATCCCTCCCCCCTCCCCCCACCCCACAACAGGCCCTGGTGTGTGATGTTCCCCTTCCTGTGACCATGTGTTCTCATTGTTCAATTCCCACCTATGAGTGAGAACATAGCGGTGTTTGTTTTTTTGTCCTTGCAATAGTTTGCTGAGAATGATGGTTTCCACCTTCATCCATGTCCCTACAAAGGACATGAACTCATCATTTTTATGGCTGCATAGTATTACATGATGTATGTGTGCCACATTTTCTTAATCCAATCTACAATTTTTGGACATTTGGGTTGGCTCCAAGTCTTTGCTATTGTGAGTAGTGCCACAATAAACATACGTGTGCATATGTCTTTATAGTAGCATGATTTATATTCCTTTGGGTATATACCCAGTAATGGGATGGCTGGATCAAATGGTATTTCTAGTTCCGGATCCCTGAGGAATCACCACACTGTCTTCCACAATGGTTGAACTAGTTTCTACTCCCACCAACCGTGTAAAAGTGTTCCTATTTCTCCACATCCTCTCCAGCACCTGTTGTTTCCTGACTTTTTAATGATCGCCATTCTAACTGGTGTGAGATGGTATCTCATTGTGGTTTTGATTTGCATTTCTCTGATGGCCAGTGATGATAAGCATTTTTGCATGTGTCTGTTGGCTACATAAATGTCTTCTTTTGAGAAGTGTCTGTTCATATTCTTCTCCCACTTTTTGATGGGGTTGTTTGTTTTTTTCTTGTAAATTTGTTTGAGTTCATTGTAGATTCTGGATATTAGCCCTTTGTCAGATGAGGAGATTGAAAAAATTTTCTCCCATTCTGTAGATTGCCTGTTCACTATGATGGTGGTTTCTTCTGCTGTGCAGAAGCTCCTTAGTTTAATTAGATTCCATTTGTCAATTTTGGCTTTTGTTGCCATTGCTTTTGGTGTTTTAGACATGAAGTCCTTGCCCATGCCTATGTCCTGAATGGTATTGCCTAGGTTTTCTTCTAGGGTTTTTATGGTTTTAGGTCGAACATTTAAGTCTTTAATCCATCTTGAGTTAATTTCCGTATAAGGTGTAAGGAAGGGATCCAGTTTCAGCTTTCTACATATGGCTAGCCAGTTTTCCCATCATCATTTATTAAATAGGGAATCCTTTCCCTATTTCTTGTTTTTGTCAGGTTTGTCAAAGATCAGATGGTGGTAGATGTGTGGTATTATTTCTGAGGGCTCTGTTCTGTTCCATTGGTCTATCTCTCTGTTTTGGTACCAGTACCATGCTGTTTTGGTTACTGTAGCCTTGTAGTATAGTTTGAAGTCAGGTAGCATGATGCCTCCAGCTTTGTTCTTTTGGCTTAGGATTGACTTGGCAATGTGGGCTCTTTTTTGGTTCCATGTGAACTTTAAAGTAGTTTTTTCCAATTCTGTGAAGAAAGTCATTGGTAGCTTGATGGGGATGGCATTGAATCTATAAATTACCTTGGGCAGTATGGCCATTTTCACAATATTGATTCTTCCTATCCATGAGCATGGAATGTTCCTCCATTTGTTTGTGTTCTCTTTTATTTCATTGAGCAGTGGTTTGTAGTTCTCCTTGAAGAGGTCCTTCATGACCCTTGTAAGTTGGATTCCTAGGTATTTTATTCTCTTTGTAGCAATTGTGAATGGGAGTTCACTCATGATTTGGCTCTCCGTTTGTCTGTTATTGGTGTATAACAATGCTTGTGATTTTTGCACATTGATTTTGCATCCTGAGACTGCTGAAGTTGCTTATCAGCTTAACGAGATTTGGGGCTGAGACAATGGAGTTTTCTAGATATACAATCATGTCATCTGCAAACAGGGACAATTTGACTTCCTCTTTTCCTAACTGAATACCCTTTATTTCTTTATCCTGCCTGTTTGCCCTGGCCAGAACTTCCAACACTATGTTGAATAGGAGTGGTGAGAGAGGGCATCCCTGTCTTGTGCCAGTTTTCAAAGGGAATGCTTCCAGTTTTTGTCCATTCAGTATGATATTGGCTGTGGGTTTGTCATACATAGCTCCTATTATTTTGAGATACGCCCCATCAATACCTAATTTATTGAGAGTTTTTAGCATGAAGGTTGTTGAATTTTGTCAAAGGCCTTTTCTGCATCTATTGAGATAATCATGTGGTTTTTGTCTTTGGTTCTGTTTATATGCTGGATTATGTTTATTGATTTGCATATGTTGAACCAGCCTTGCATCCCAGGGAGGAAGCCCACTTGATCATGGTGAATAAGTTTTTTGATGGGCTGCTGGATTCTGTTTGCCAGTATTTTATTGAGGATTTTTGCATAGATGTTCACCAGAGATATTGGTCTAAAATTCTCTTTTTTGGTTGTGTCTCTTCCAGGCTTTGGTATCAGGATGATGCTGCCCTCATAAAATGAGTTAGGGAGGATCCCCCCTTTTTCTATTGATTGGAATAGTTTCAGAAGGAATGGTACCACCTCCTCCTTGTACCTCTGGTAGAATTCAGCTGTGAATCTGTCTGGTCCTGGACTTTTTTTGGTTGGCAGGCTATTAATTATTGCCACAATTTCAGAGCCTGTTATTGGTCTATTAAGAGATTCAACTTCTTCCTGGTTTAGTCTTGGAAGGGTGTATGTGTCCAGGAATTTATCCATTTCTTCTAGATTTTCTAGTTGATTTGAGTAGAGGTGTTTATAGTATTCTCTGATGGTAGTTTGTATTTCTGTGGTGTCGGTGGTGATATCCCCTTCATCATTTCTTATTGCGTCTATTTGATTCTTCTCTCTTTTCTTCTTTATTAGTCTTGCTAGTGGTCTATCAATTTTGTTGGTCTTTTCAAAAAATCAGCTCCTGGATTCATTGATTTTTTGAAGGGTTTTTTGTGTCTCTATCTCCTTCAGTTCTGCTCTGATCTTAGTTATTTCTCACCTTCTGCTAGCTTTTGAATGTGTTTGCCCTTGCTTTTTTAGTTCTTTTAATTGTGATGTTAGGGTGTCAATTTTAGATCTTTCCTGCTTTCTCTTGTGGGCATTTAGCGCTATAAATTTCCCTCTATACCCTGCTTTAAATGTGTTCCAGAGATTCTGGTATGTTGTGTCTTTGTTCTTGTTGGTTTCAAAGAACATCTTTATTTCTGCCTTCATTTCATTATGTACCCAGTAGTCATTCAGGAGCAGGTTGTTCAGTTTCCATGTAGTTGAGCAGTTTTGAGTGAGTTTCTTAATCCTGATTTCTAGTTTGATTGCACTGTGGTCTGAGAGACAGTTTGGTATAATTTCTGTTCTTTTATATTTGCTGAGAAGTGCTTTACTTCCAACTATGTGGTCAGTTTTGGAATAGGTGTGGTACGGTGCTGAAAGAATGTATATTCTGTTGATTTGGGGTGGAGAGTTCTGTAGATGTCTATTAGGTCTGCTTGGTGCAGAGCTGAATTCAATTCCTGGATATCCTTGTTAACTTTCTGTCTCATTGATCTGTCTAATGTTGACAGTGGGGTGTTAAAGTCTCCCATTATTATTGTGTGGGAGTCTAAGTCTCTTTGTAAGTCCCTAAGGACTTGCTTTATGAGTCTGGGTGCTCCTGTATTGGGTGCATATATATTTAGGATAGTTAGCTCTTCTTGTTGAATTGACCCCTTTACCATTATGTAATGGTTTTTGTCTCTTTTGATCTTTGTTGGTTTAAAATCTGTTTTATCAGAGACTAGGATTGCAACCCCTGAAGTTTTTTGTTTTCCATTTGCTTGGTGTATCTTCCTCCATCCCTTTATTTTGAGCCTATGTGTGTCTCTGCATGTCAGATGGGTTTCCTGAATACAGCACACTGATGGGTCTGGACTCTTTATCCAATTTGCCAGTCTGTGTATTTTAATTGGAGCATTTGGCCCATATACATTTAAGGTTAATATCGTTATGTGTGAATTTGATCCTGTCATTATGATGTTAGCCGGTTATTTTGCTCGTTAGTTGATGCAGTTGCTTCCTAGCCTCGATGGTCTTTACAATTTGGCATGTTTTTGCAGTGGCTGGTACTGGTTGTTCCTTTCCATGTTTAGTGCTTCCTTCAGGACCTCCTGTAGGGCAGGCCTGGTGGTGACAAAATCTCTCAGCATTTGCTTGTCTGTAAAGCAGTTTATTTCTCCTTCACTTAGGAAGCTTAGTTTGGCTGGATATGAAATTCTGGGTTGAAAATTCTTTTCTTTAAGAATGTTGAATATCAGCCCCCACTCTCTTCTGGCTTGTAGAGTTTCTGCCGAGAGATCAGCTGTTAGTCTGATGGGCTTCCCCTTATGGGTAACCCAACCTTTCTCTGTGGCTGCCCTTAACATTTTTTCCTTCATTTCAACTGTGGTGAATCTGATAATTATGTGTCTTGGAGTTGCTCTTCTCGAGGAGTATCTTTGTGGTGTTCTCTGTATTTCCTGAATTTGAATGTTGGCCTGCCTTGCTAGGTTGGGGGAGTTCTCCTGGATAATATCCTGCAGAGTGTTTTCCAACTTGGTTCCATTCTCCTCGTCACTTTCAGGTACACCAATCAGACGTAGATTCAGTCTTTTCACATAGTCCCATATTTCTTGGAGGCTTTGTTTATTCCTTTTTATTCTTTTTTCTCTAAACTTCTCGTCTCACTTCATTTCATTCATTTGATCTTCAATCACTGATACCCTTTCTTCCAGTTGATCGAATCTGCTACTGAAGCTTGTGCATTCATCACGTAGTTCTCATGCCGTGGTTTTCGGCTCCATCAGGTCCTTTAAGGACTTCTCTACATTGGTTATTCTAGTTAGCCATTCATCTAATCTTTTTTCAAGGTTTTTAACTTCTTTGCAATGGGTTTGAACTTCCTCCTTTAGCTAGGAGAAGTTTGATCATCTGAAGCCTTCTTCTCCCAACTCGTCAAAGTCATTCTCTGTCCAGCTTTGTTCCATTGCTGGTGAGGAGCTGCGTTCATTTGGAGGAGGAGAGGCACTCTGATTTTTAGAATTTTCAGTTTTTTTGTTCTGTTTTTTTCCCCATCTTTGTGGTTTTATCTACCTTTGCTCTTTGATGATAGTGACGTACAGATGGGGTTTTGGTGTGGATGTCCTTTCTGTTTGTTAGGTTTCCTTTTAACAGTCAGGACCCTCAGCTGCAGGTCTGTTGGAGTTTGCTGGAGGTCCACTCCAGACCCTGTTTGCCTGGGTATCAGCAGCTGAGGCTGCAGAACAATGAATATTGCTGAACAGCAAATGTTGCTGCCTGATCGTTCCTCTGGAGGTTTCATCTCAGAGGGGTACCCGGCTGTGTGAAGTGTCATTCTACCCCTACTTGGGGTTGCCTCCCAGTTAAGCTACTCAGGGGTCAGGGACCCAATTGAGGAGGCAGTCTGTCCGTTCTCAGATCTCAAACTCCATGCTGGGAGATCCACTACTCTCTTCAAAGCTGTCAGACAGGGACATTTAAATTTGCAGAGGTTTCTGCTGCCTTTTGTTCAGCTATGCCCTGCCCCCAGAGGTGGAGTCTACAGAGGCAGGCAGGCCTCCTTGAGCTGCAGTGGGCTCCACCCAGTTCAAGCTTCTGGGTTGCTTTGTTTACCTACTCAAGCCTCATCAATAGCGGGCACCCCTCCCCCAGCCTCGCTGCCACCTTGCAGTTTGATCTCAGACTGCTGTGCTAGTAATGAGCAAGTCTCTGTGGGCATAGGACGCTCCAAGCCAGGCGCAGAATATCATTTCCTCGTGTGCCATTTGCTAAGACCATTGGAAAAGCGCAGTATTAGGGTGGGAGTGACCCGATTTTCCAGGTGCTGTCTGTCACAGCTTTGCTTGGCTATGAAAGGGAATTCCCTGACCCCTTGGGCTTCCCGGGTGAGGCGATGCTTCGCCCTGCTTTGGCTCACGCTCGATGCACTGTACACACTGTCCTACACCCACTGTCCAACAAACCCCAGTGAGATGAACCCGGTACCTCAGTTGGAAATGCAGAAATCACCTGTCTTCTGCATGGCTCACGCTAGGAGCTGTAGACTGGAGCTGTTCCTATTCAGCCATCTTGGAACCACCCCCACCAGTAACAAAAGTTTTAAATCACCAAGATTTACAACAATCTTATATTTATATGTATTGAATAAAATGGTCTCAAAACATATAAAGCAAAATTGAAAAAACTACAAGAAAAACAGAAAATTCCAGCACCATAATAATGAGAAAAATGTGTCACCATGTTTCTCACTGATTGCTCACTACAAAAAAAAAAAAAGATGCTCAAAGTCATTAGTAATCAATGAAAAGCAAGATATAGCCATAGCAAGATATAACGTCACATCTGCCAGCTTGGCAGAAATTTATAAACTGAACAATAGGCCATGAAGCAACAGGAATGCTCATCCACTTGCAACTGCTCAGAAAAAAAGAGTTTGGTATGTGCATTCCTTTGAACTAACAATTACTCTCCTGGAAATAGACCTTAGAGAAACTTTTTGCACATCTGTATCAGAAGAAAGGTTTGTTCATGAATTTTTTTTTTTGCATTTTTCAAAACCCAAAAGTGCAAACTACAGAAAGTATAAACTATGGTATATTTCTACAAAGGAAAATTGTAAAGCAACAAAAACAAATGAAAATAAACACAGCAACCACCAGATAATGAGGAAATCTCAGAAATATAATGTTGAGTAAAAGATTCAAATCACAGGAGAGTATAAGAACTGTGATTCTAGGAAGGGGAACATCACACACCGGGGACTGTTGCGGGGTGGGGGGAGGGAGGAGGAATAGCATTAGGAGATATACCTAATGCTAAATGACGAATTAATGGGTGCAGCAAACCAACATGGCACATGAATACATATGTAACAAACCTGCATGTTGTGCACATGTACCCTAAAACTTAAAGTATAATAATAATAAAATAAAAAACGAACTGTGATTCTATTTAAATAAAATTAAAAACAGGCAAAATCAAAGAATATATTTGAGAGAAAGAGAGAGAGAGAGTGTGTGTGTGTGTGTGTGTGCGTGTGTGTATGTGTGTTTTGCAATACAGTACAGTGGCTTCCATTGGGCCAACAAACCAAGTTGACTAAGGTAATTCAGAAAAATCAGGACATCTGGATGTGACAGCCCACACATTCAGGACTACTAGAACCCAACTTTCGGAACACTTTCCAGTTTTCCAAAATTTTCCCAAGTCAATATAGGCAATGAGGAATCCGAAAGAAATTTGAAGCTAAAAGGAATCAAAGCTCAAAGCTCTGAAAGAGAAATAGTAAGGCTATGGCCTGAGAAACAAAAGCTGTACAAAGCCCACAGTATTCATCATATTCTCTCTCTCAAATCCTCCAATTACTCCTCATAATTAAATACTAATCCCTTAGCATTCTGAATTCAACCCACTTTAGCTAAGCAAAACAGGCCACTTTACCCTCTAGCTTCACATTTTCTTCTTTCCTCATTTTTGTTACTATTATTTCCTCTCTCTAAAATCCTTTTTGCACATCTCATCATGTCAAATCCCTGCTGAATAGGGAAAAACTGAAGGCCTTTCCTCTAAGATCTGAAACATGACAAGAATGCCCATTGTTACCACTGTTTTTGAACCTAGTACTGAACGTCTAGCTAAGGCAATTAGACAAGACAAAAAAAATAAATAAATAAAGAGCATCCAAATTGGAAAGGAAGAACTCAAATAAGCCTTGTTTGCAGAGAGTATGATCTTATATTTA
Organism: Hylobates moloch; assembly: GCF_009828535.3. NCBI lineage: Eukaryota > Metazoa > Chordata > Mammalia > Primates > Hylobatidae > Hylobates > Hylobates moloch. The sequence goes on along the minus strand of NW_026652291.1, from coordinate 62,090,910 downwards.
CAAAAACCTAAAGCCTTCAGCAAAAAACTGTTAGAACTGATAAATAAATTCAGTAAAGTTGCAGGATATAAAATCCACATACGAAAAGCAGTAGCATTTCTATATGCTAACGGTGAATAACCTGAAAAGGAAAGAAAAAAGTAATCCCATTTACTATAGCCACAAATAAAATTAAATACTTAACCAAAGAAGCAAAACGTCTCCATAATGAAAACTATAAAACACTGCTGAAAGAAATTGAAGAGGACACCAAAAAAATGGAAAGATATTTCATGTTCATGAACTGTAAGGATCAATATTGTTAAAATGCTCATACTACTCAAAGCAATCTAGATTCAATGCAATCCCTATCAAAATAGCAATGACGTTCTTCACAGAGATAGAAGAAACTATCCTAAAATGTATATGGAACCACAAAAGAACCCAGCATAGCAAAATGGGAGGAATCACGTTACCTGACTTTAAACTATAGAGCTATAGTAACCAAAACAGCATGGTTCTGGCATAAAAACAGGTGTATGGACCAATGGAACAGAATAGAGAACCCACAAACGAATCTACTTACCTACAGTAAACTCATTTTTGACAACAGTGCCATGAGCATACACTACACAAAAGATAGTCTTTTCAATATGCAGTGCTGGGAAAACTGAATATCCATATGCAGAAAAATGAAACTAGACCCCTATCTCTCATCATATACAAAACTAAAATTAAAACAGATTAAAGACTTAAATCTGAGACCTCAAACTATTTAACTACTACAAAAATATTTCGAGGAAACTCTCCAGGTCTGGGCAAAATGTTCTTGAGTTATACCCCACAAGCACAGGCAACCAAAGCAAAAATGGACAAATGGAATCATATCAAGTTAAAAATCTTCTGCCCAAGAAAACGTGGCACATATACACCATGGAATACTATGCAGCCATAAAAAATGATGAGTTCGTGTCCTTTGTAGGGACATGGATGAAACTGGAAAACATCATTCTCAGTAAACTATCGCAAGGACAAAAAACCAAACACCGCATGTTCTCACTCATAGGTGGGAATTGAACAATGAGAACTCATGGACACAGGAAGGGGAACATCACACTCCAGGGACTGTTGTGGGGTGGGGGGAGTGGGGAGAGACAGCATTAGAAGATATACCTAAGGCTAAATGACGAGTTAATGGGTGCAGCAAAACAACATGGCACATGGATACATATGTAACAAACCTGCACATTGTGCACATGTACCCTAAAACCTAAAGTATAATAATAAAAAAAAAAAAAATCTTCTGCCCAGCAAGAGAAACAATCAACAGTGAAGAGACAACCCACAGAATGAGAGAAAATATTTTCAAACTACTCATCTGACAAGGGATTTATAACCAGAATGTATAAGGACCTCAAACAACTCTACAGGAGAAAAATCTATTAATCCAATGTAAAATGGGCAAAAGATTTGAATAAACATTTCTCAAAAAAAGACATACAGGACTGGGTGCCGTGGCTCATGCCTGTAATCCCAGCACTTTGGGAGCCAAGGCGAGTGGATCACTTGAGCCCAGCGGTTTGAGACCAGCTTGGGCAACGTGGTGAAACTCTGCCTCTACAAATAAACACACAAAAAATTAGCTGGGTGTGGTGGCACGTGCCTGTAGTCCCAGCTACTTGTGGGGCTGAGGTGGGAGGATTGCTTGAGGCCAGGAGGTCAAGATTGCAGCAAGTCAAGCAAGCAAGCACTCCAGCCTGGGCAACAGAGCAAGAAGCTGCCTCAAAAAGAAAAAGACATGCAAATGGAAAACAGGCATATGAAAGGAGCTTAACATCATTGATCATCAGAGAAATGCAAATCAAAACTATAATGAGATATCATCTCACCCCAGTTAAAATGATTTATATCCAAAAGATAGGCAATAACAAATGCTGGCAAGGATGTGAAAAGGGAACCCTTGTACACTGTCGGTGGGAATGCAAATTAGTACAACCACTATGGAGAATAGTGTGCAAGTTACGCAAAAAAACTAGAAATACAGCTATCATATGATCCAGCAATCCCACTGCTAACACCCAAAATAACGGAAATCAGTATATCAAAGAGATATCTGCGCTCCCGTGCTTGTTACAGCACTGTTCACAATAGTTAAACTTTGGAAGCAACCTAAGTGTCCATCAACAGAGGAATGGAAAAAGAAACTGTGTTACGTATACACAATGGAGTACTATTCAGCCATAAAAATGAATGAGATCCTGTCATTTGCAACATGGATGGAACTGGAGGTTATCATGTTGAGCTAAATAAGTCAGGCACAGAAACATTGCATGTTTCTCACTTATTTGTGGGATCTAAAAATTAAAGCAATTGAACTCCTGGAGATAGAGAGTAGAAGAACGGATACCAGAGACTGGGAAGAGTAGTGGGGAGGTTAGGGGGAGGTGGAGGCGAAGTGGGAAGCTTAATGGCTACAAAAAAAAAGTAGCAAAGGGAATAAATAAGATGTAGTATTTGGTAGCACAACAGAGTGACTATAGTCAATCATAATTTAATTGTACACTTTAAAATAACTAAAAGAGTATAATTGGATTGTTTGTAATACAAAGGATAAATACTTGAGGGGCTGGATACCCCATTTCCCATGCTGTGATTGTTATGCATTGCATTCCTGTATTAAAACATCTCATGTACCCCATAGTGGATGTGTATACCCCTATTATGTACCCATAAAAAATAAGCTAAAAAAATGGATTGAGGTCACCAAGGGACAGAGTGATGGCATTTTTCTCAGGAAAAGTGACTAGCCTTCAATACCTGTTTCTATTAATAGTTATCAGATATTTAGACAAATGACATTATTAAATGTACAAAAGCCAGCTTCTTTCACAACTCTGAATACACTGCTTAGACGTGAAAGCTGCAAAAGAATGCAGACTGAAAACAAGTAGCCATCATTTAATGTTTCTCCACTCCTTTATGTACAGGAGTCAATAGTTTTATTATTTATTAGGATAATTGCATAGGCTGAACTACCAAGAATGAAATGGAATTGCCGAACCTTAACCCAAGGACTACCATATTGCTTTGAAACCCCAATTTTACTTCATCGGAAATCCCATTCATGAGGAATTATGAGTGTAGCACAGCTGTGCTATCTGTAAACTTTAGTCTCACCTCACCTTCTGTTTCTGAGGTGACCAAGGAGTTGCCTATAAACTCTAAAATCTAGTTCTCCCATGTTTGGCCTGCTCAGTGAATGGAACAAATCTCATGGGGGCAGGAGAAGTTAGAGGACAAATACCAATCTGTGGAGTACCTGTGGAGTAAAAGGTATAAACTTGGTGTTCTGCAGTATATTATCTGGCAACACCTGTAAGCTATCTCCAAACAATAAAAGTTAATTACATTAGTCTCTTCCCCTGGTCATAGTCTCTTCCCCTGGTCATAGTCATCATTCTAGCCCACATCAGCATATAGGGTTATTTAACATATTAAATAACGTTACAGGATTACAGGACTAGTTACTGTCATATTCCAGTTGATCCAAGCACTGCTTAGATATTGGCTGCAAATCTGTTGGTTGCAACAAAATTCTCTTTGGAAAATTTCATGCAGCAGGGGTATGTAGAAGATTCATTGTGTCACTACGCTTAATGAAACTGGTTTTTGAATATAAAATTTCCCCAAGAATTATATTCAAATATATTACTTCCATTTTTGTCATTCACTTTCTCCAAAACCAGCTCAAAAATAAATTATTGAACGCAAATTATTTTACTCAGCCTTGATTAAACTCAGAGGTCATATGTTTCAGCAGCAACTAGTGGAAATTTTAAGTAAAGAGCTGTTGAAATAGGGTTTTTGAGAATGTAAAGCAGATGATTACAAATTATCTTTGTTGAAATGAAAAATAAGGGGAATGTTAGTGGTATTTGCATATTAGTTGCCTCAAAATTTCAGTGAAAGTTTTTTTTAAGATCTTATAATCATAGTTGATTTTTTCCTAAATCTGTTTACCCAAGGAAAAAAAATGAAATGTTTAACAACTACAGGAGTCATTAATTTATAAACTTGAGACTATAAATGTTTATTATCAGAAACTATATTGTTAAAAGAACTTACTCTTTCTTTAAACAATGTTTGTCTTGGGAAATTGGCTTTTCTCACCAACCTTAAGATAATTAACCTACTATCTATGATTTCCCTGATACCCTATAATTAAAAATATACATAAGAGAAATCAATGCCCAGAGTGATGATGTGAGAAGTGTGGACCCTCTTGCCAGTCACTCAACCATTCAACTGCTGAAAATGATATAAAAAAAATCTCTGGAAATTGTCTTAAGGCATACAGCAAATGGAAAACATTTAGTCCAGAAAATCTACTAAATCTCACTAAGGACATCAAGAGCCTGGGGCAATTGAGCCATGAATTTGCTCACATTACCATCACTTCCCTCAGGCCCCAGATCAATATGATGGAAGCTCTACTGCAGGCATGTGCAGCTGAGACCAAAATTCTTCTCTACCTAGCTGCCAGCCAGAGACACATAGAACTAACAGACATCTATAGAACACTCACTCAATAAAAGCAGAATACATATTCTTCTCTAGTGCACATGGAACAATTTCCAGGAGAGCCCATATGCTAGGCCATAAACAACATGGGTATTAACCAGAGGAAAAGGTCAAGAGAATTGTAAAGAAAGCAATTGTGACTTCACCAAACCCCTGAACCAACCCCAGCAGCCACCTACTTATAGATTTCTTGTTATGAGATGAAAATAAATGTCTTTTTATTAATCTGCTGTTAGTAAGGATTTCTATTTCTCGTTGAATGCTGAAAAGTATTCATTAAAAAATTCTATTGCTATACCAGAAAGAGGAGAAGATGGTGCTTAAAATTTTGGCAGGAGACTGCGGCTTTTTACAAAGGAATATGCTTTTTTCTTCCCCACATACACCATTCTATTAGGACAATGTTAGAAGTCACTTGCACTATGGCTATCCACAATCTCACTTAATACTATGCACAGCCTGACAATAGAGCAGCCCAGTCATTCACTCTTATTGCTCAGGTTCTCAGTGTGCATGTGTAATGATGTCTAATCCTTCCTGTTTATTTTCAAGGCTCTCAACTTGTAGTTTAAAGCCTTTAATGATGATCTAAAAATCAGTTTTAATTTGGTCAACAAACTGAAAAAAATTAGAGTCGATACCAGAAAGTGGTAAACATCTTTCCTAGTCTCTTCCCGTAAACTCTAATAGTGGATCTCAAAGTATAGTCCCCAAGCCAGCTGCATCAACATCATCTGAGAACTTGTTAGAAATGTGAATTCTCAGGCCCCCACAGACCTTCCGAACCACTTGCTCAGAGTTTGAGAGCCCCTGCCCTACAGCGCAGAGCCATATCAGGTGATGCACTCTCTCCTCCTACTTATGCTTTTCTTTCTTCCCACCTTCTTCCAGTATCTAGCTTTGCCCCACTCTTCTGTCAGTGTTAGAAGCCTGCAGATAGTATCCAAATCCATCATCTGATTTCATTAATTATCAGGATGATTGCTGGCCGCACAATAAGGCTCACGGGAGATTCTCCACTTCCATATCATAATACATAACCCAAAAGCCCACGCCCCAAATATTTAACCACAGACTGTCAAAACCAGGAGGGAAGTAGAGTAAAAGGTCCTATATGTCTGTCCCCATCCCAAGTAAAGACATTGAACCTCTTTTTTCATTTAATCCACCCTTAATCATGGGCCCTTCCTCTCATTTTTCCTCCCTTCCCCCTCTATCTCTTCACCTAGTACTCAGTCAACTCACTTCATGTTCAAAATAGCTCTCACTGTCAACTCGACCTCATTTCAAACTCCAATTATTATCTTTACTCTGTCTAAACTTCACACTGTCTATTTTCATTTCTTTTAGCCAGGAGAATGAAAGCTGAGCATCGATGAGCTGTGTGTATATATCCTAGAGATTCAGCCTAATTATCTTGTGTTAAAGACAATGTATTATTGTTTCATCTATTTTTAATCAGCCCTCACTGCAGTGAAAAAATGTCCTTTTTGAAGAAATGATCTCAGTGTGAACCACCCCCAACCCCGGTTACGTTTTACTAACCTCTAATTAATGTACATATTCACAAGGTTGTTTTTATATGCTTCTCACTGTGTATCCCCTAGCAGATTTTTTAACAGATATTTCTCATGTATTTTCCTGATTACCTGAAGACTTCGGAACATCTGACTTTGGTTGTATGTTCATTAAAATGTCATACAGCACTATCCTTCCAACTAGAGACACAAAAAGTAATGAAAGACAAACCAAAGCCAAGAGACTCCTCAGCCTGGGTGTACAGTAGAATTCACCCCAATTACAATAAAGTATCCCTCATTTAAGCATCTAAAAAAACAAGTTTAAAAAGTACTGTAGAACAGACGTCTCTCCTCAGGAGTGGCAGCCATTTGAAAAAAGATTTGAAGAGTATAATGGAAGTAATGCCTACATGTGTCTCTATTTACTATTCTATGAACAAAGCTACACTCTGCCAACCTTTATATTCTTCTTTTTTCCTTGGTACTGATATTTCTCTATTTTTATTTTATTTTGCTCTTTGAAGCCACCACAAATCCTTCTTGGAAAAAATATCATAAAACCAATGATTTATTCTTAAAAAAAGAGTTTCAGTAGCATATTTGTTACTTTTAGTAATATTAAAGTGATAATAATAGAATAACTTATATAGTGCTTTTAACTTTTCTATGCATTTCATTAACATTTTTCCATGGATTCTTACAGTAAATCCAAGAGCAGGAATTTTTAAATTTTAACAATAGGGAATTAAAATTTAGAGATGTAAGTCTCTCAAGGTCATTCGTTTAGATATTATTGACAATAACAAAAACAACAACAGCAGCAGCTCATTACATTTGCAGATTACTAACTAGGACTTAAGCTAAGGACCACCGACTCCAATTCTTGCACTATTTTCTCTGGTCATAACATAACCTCTCCAGCACCTATGAGAAAAAGTAACTAAAGTACTTAGAATTATCAGGAAGGAGAAATGATTAAAGCCCAAGCCAGTGATACACATCATCAGTCACTAGCATACACCTGAATATTCACATAGTTGCTCAATTCTCTATTTAAGAAAGTCTAATAAAGAAAGAAGTTAACAAAAAAGAGCCTAAATAACCAAAGAAATCCTAAGCAAAAGGAACAAAGCCAGAGGCATCACACTGTCCAAATTTAAACTATATTATAAGGCTACAGTAATCAAAACAGCATGGTGCTGGTTAAAAACAAAAAACAAAAAATTAGCAGCACAGACCAATAAAACAAACTAGAAAGCCCAGAAATAAAGTCACACACTTACAACCATCTGATCTTTCAGAAAGATGCAGAAAGGACACCCTATTCCATAAATGGTGCTGAGATAGGTGGTTAACCATATGCAGAAAAATGAAATTAGACACTTGTCTTTCACCAGATACAAAAATTAACTCAAGATGGATTAAAGATTGAAATGTAAAACTTCAAACTATAAGAATCCCAGAAAAAAAAAAAACTAAGAAACACCTTTCTGAACATTGGCCTTGGGAAATAATTTATGACTAAGTCTTTGAAAGCAATTATAACAAAAACAAAATTTAGTAAGTGGGACCTAATTAAACTAAAAAGCTTTTGAACAGCAAAAGAAACTATCAACAGGGTAAAAGAAAACCTACAGAATGAGAGACGAACTTAAACTAATTGAACAAATAAAAGGCAAATAACTCCATTTTTAAAAATGGGCAAAGACATGCACAGACACTTCTCAAAAGAAAACATACATATCAGCCAACAAACATATGGAAAAATATTCAACATCACTAATCATCAGAGAAATGCAAATCAAAACCACAATGAGATACCATCTCACACTAGTCAGAATGGCTATTATTAAAAAGTCAAAAAATAACAGGTGCTGGTAAGGTTGCTGGGAAAAAGGGAACACTTAAACACTGCTAGTAAGAATGTAAATTTGTTCAGCCACAGTTTGAAGACTTCTCAAAGAATTTAAAGTAGAACTGCCATTTAACCCAGCAACCCAATTACTGGGTATATATTCAAAATAAAATAAGTCATTCTACCAAAAAGTTACATACACTTGGATGTTCATTGCAGTACTATTCACAATAGCAAGGATATGAAATCAACCTAGGTATCCATCAGTGGTGGACTGGATAAAGAAAAGGTGGCACACATACATCACAGAACACCATGCAGCCATAAAAAAGAGTGAAATCATGTCCTCTGCAGTGACGTGAATGCAGCTGAAAGCCATTATCCTAAGTAAATTATCACAGGAATAGAAAACCAAATCTCACATGTTTTCGCTTATAAGTAGGAGCTAAACATTGGGTATTCCTGGACATAAAGGTGGCAACAAAAGAAACTGGAGGCTGCTAAAGGGGAAGGAAGGAGGCAGACAAGGGTCGAATAACTATTGTATGCTCACTACTTGATTGACGGAATCACTCACACCCCAAACCTCAGCATCACACAATATACCCAGGTAACAATCCTGCACATATACCCCTTGAATCTAAAATAAATATTGAAAGTATTTTAAAGAGAGATTGAGGTTCAGTGGTAGGACAAAATAATAGAAAAATCAGTGGCTCAAGATCCACCTAGTAGGCAGAGCCAAGACTAATTACTATTCTTATCACATGCTGGGCATGCACCGTTACTTCCACTTGAACCTATTCTTTTCTTTCTTCCACTCTAACATACAAACTTGGAGCAGGTCATTGAGTTCTATGAATCTTGGTTGTGTCGCCTGTAAACTAACGTTATTGGACTAGATGATCTCTAAGCTCCCTATTCTAATGGCCCCTTCTTCTATAAATAAGAGGTGGGCAGGTTCTTTTAACAATTCTTGAAAAGTAACAAGTGAGAAAGCAATGCTCAGAGATCATCAAGTTGGGCTTGATCAACCCTAGCTAATGATTACCACACTTTAGTGTGCAGCAAAATCATCTGTAGTATGCTTAGGATTCAGTCTGCGTATGTGGGGAATACAGTAGAGTTGTGTATAAGAATTACTTCAATCTCAGTGTTTTAAGTTCTCAACTGAGGAGCAAAAGGTCTCAGCCTTTTTATATAGGGCCTTCTCTCTCCAAATAGCTGAAAAAGTTCCAGAAGTACCCACATGTATCATTTAAATGGCCCCTAACCCTCATCAGGATTGGACCCCTTATAAAAATCACTTTTTCAGTCTCCAATGGAGGGATTAGTAAGGGAAGAGTTCACCAAACACCATGAGAGCAACTCCTTACAGCTCAGGTCTGGGATCTTCTAGTGATGCTGGTCTCGGGCCTCTGCCTCCCTACGGGTGCTCATTTGGGATCATTGACTGTTAGCCCTGGGATGTGTGTGGCTTATCATTCTCTCCAGTTAGTAGAGAAATGCTTTCCCATTTCCTGTACAATTTTATAAGATTATCTCAGAGTAAAGCTGTTTTGAACCCAGACAACAGTGGGGTTTTTCTGTTTGTTTTTTCCCACCCCTCATGAGACTTACGCGGTTATGTTTATCTCCCTAGAGCACCTAGAGCTCATTGGTGGTGGAGGGCGTCTTACGGCATAGGTGGCCTCTCAGAGTCTCAGCAAGGTTACTCTTTTCCATATGTAATAATGAGCCATTGTTCTATTCATCATTACCTCATAGAGCCCTTTCTTTTTCTCAGTTCTCATTTACTTCCTCTTTTTTTTTTTTCCTTTTTCTTTTCCTGTACCTTCCTTTGGTCCTTATAAGTATCCAAATTGCACTGTAAGTATGAATTTTACGATAATGTTCTCAATTTGGTATATCAAGACTGATCTTAGTAATTTCCTTGCACTAGGTACGTTCAGCTTAAAAACAAAAAGCGCAATCTGTTTTCAATAGGAAGAGATAATGTTGTCCAAAAGCCTGAGGATAACAGTTAAATCCACTGAAAATCACTAAAAAGCCCTTTAAAGGCTACTATTTCCTTTAGTGACATTTTTCCTTAGTGTTGGATGTCCCCTACCACCAGACAATTGGTAATAGGATTGCAACTGGTATAGGGAAGGTGGAGGGACTGAGGAGAAAAGAGAAATTGAATTTATGTGTCTTCTCCTTAGCACAGCCTCAAATTTCTTTTTCAGAAAATAACTTCTGCACATACAGCATTAGGAAGCAGTATTTCCCAACCACTACATTTGAATGGTGAGTACCCAACCCAGAGGTCTCAGGAACCTACCAGATTCCCAACTCTGCCATGATTTTGCACCAAAAGGCACCCTCACTTAACTTCTTTGTGGATGTAAAATGAAGAGAAAGATGCCTGCCTATCAGAAGCCAGCACCATGCTCCAGGCATAGGGCTTCAAAAAAACACAGAAGATTCAAAAATGAGGATTGTCATCTCAGAGAAGTTTATGAAATTATTAAAATTTGAAAAAACAATTTTAATCCTATCCAGGGGTCAGCATGACAAAGCATTCTCCCCCAGCCAAGCAGCAAGCAAGGGAAAGGAAGAGCTGCTCATCTTCCATCTGAGGGACTGGGCCAGGGACAGTTTTATCGAATGTGAATCTAGGCATTGCACCTCCATACATGACCATCGATGTTTACAATTTTCTTTTCTGCATTTACTCTGGTTTCACCTTTCATATGGGACTCCTCTGACCTTCAATTCTCTCCCAACTCATGTCTTATCAGGCTGGCTCTGACATCTGATAACTGACATCATCTGGCCCTATGACTTCTCTCTCTCATGAATAGGCAGTCAAGGTCTGGCATATCCTGACTTCTGTAATCAATTGTTGTGATGAAAAAATTCATTTGAACAAACATAGAAGTGTCAGAAACATTTTTAGGAAGGCAGGACCGACCCTGGAAACAGAGTAGGAAATGATGACAACATGCCAACTCGAAAATAATGTAAGTTATTCTATAAATAAAACCTAGTCAACGTGAACAAATGACTCAACTATTTCTCCCAACAATAGCTGTAGAAAATATTTTTTTAATGTTGAAAATATAAATATTTGGGTAATTACCCACTGCCATTACTCCACACAGTGTCTGGATTTTCAGCTTTACCTTCCAGTCAGATGAAAGATTCTTGAACTGGTATGTGAGTTCCACATCTTCTATTTAGGAGAACTATTTAGACAATGCTCAACTTACAAAGAAATTGCCACTACTCCTGTGTGAGAAAAGGGCACACAAGAGAAGCAGTGGCAATTTCTTTATAAGTTTAGAGGGACTCTGCTGGTTGAGAGGAACTGCTCAAGCTTCTCTCAACTAGCAGACTTTCCTGGACTGCCTGAATCCCTGTCTGCTGTAAGAAGAGAATTTCAAAACGTGCTGGTGCTCTTGGACAGCTCCTGGGTTCAGAAGTGAGGAAAGGGAAGATGTTTCAAGACCTATGTGTATCAATTAGTGATTTTTTTTGCAATTAAATGAAAAACTCTGGTAACAAAAAACATTTGTTTCCTTAGCAAGAAATCCAAGAGGAGGACTGAGAGAAAGGCCCCAATTTAGCAACTGGGAACCCAGAATCAAATAGGTTCAGCGGACTTCAGTAGAATGGTCAGGGTAGAGACCATGTTGCAATGGGTTGTCTGAGAATAAGCAGTTTTTTTTTGAAGTGCAGAGATAAATTATGTACTCTAGACCTTAAAAAACTTAAAGGACACACAAATGGCCAACAAGTATATGAAAAAATGTTCAACATCACTAATCAACAGAGAAATGCAAATCAAAACCACAATGAGGTATGATCTCAGCCCCTATTATCGAAAAATAAAAACTAATGAATGCTGGCAAGGATGCAGAGAAACAGAAAACTTATATGTGGTTGGTAGGACTTATACTAGCAAAGCTACTACAGAAGACAATACGTGATTCCTCAAAAAACTACAAATAGGGCTACCACATAATCCAGCAATCCCACTACCAGGGCATTTATCCAAAGGAAAGAAAATCGGTGTAACAAAGAGACCTCTGCACTCTCATTTTTATTACAGCACTATTCACAATAGCCAAGATATGGAATCAACCTAGGGTCTAACAACAGATGGCTGGATAAAGAAGATGTGGTATATACACACAATGGAATACTATCAGCCATTAGAAAAAGAGGTTTAATTCCACATGGCTGGGGAGGCCTCAGAATAATGGCAGGAGGCAAAAGGCATTTCTTACATGGTGGCACGGGAAGAGAGAATAAGGAGGAAGCAAAAGTGGAAACCCCTGATAAACCTATCAGATTTCATGAGACTTATTCACCATCACAAGAATAGCACAGGAAAGACCAGCCCCCATGATTCAGTACCTCACCCTGGGTCCCTCCCAAAACACGTGGGAATTCCAGGTGATACAATTCAACTTGAGATTTGAATGGGAACATGGCCAAACCATATCATCTATATATATGACATTTCATGAATGGAACTGGAGGACATTATGTTAAGTGAAATAAGCCAGGAACAAAAAGTTAAACACCGCATGTTCTCATTCACATGCAGAAGCTAAAGAAAAGTTAACCTCATAGAAGTAAAAAGTAGAACACAGGATACTAGAGGCTGAGAAGGGTAGGGGAAAAGGGATGGGATGTAGGGAGAGATTTGTTAAAGGATACGAAATTATAGCTAGACAGGAGGACTAAGCTCTAGCATTCTATAGCACTGTAGGTAACTATAGTTAATAACAATATAAAGGTTCAAATAGCTAGAAGGAGGATATTGAATGCTCCTAACATAAAGAAATGATAACTATTTGAAATGATGGATATGCTAATTACTCCAATCTTATCATTACACATTGTATGTATTGTCATATCACTACGTACCCCATAAATATGTATGATTATCTATCCATTTAAAAATTTTTTTAATTTAAAAAATAGAAGAAAAAACCTTAGCTTTAGAATTTGGCAGAGTCACAGAGACAAGAAAAATTTCCCAAAAGGTATCTATAGATATTAAAAAACATAACAAGATTAAAAAGGGAAAGGGTAGGTTTTATGGTAAAATAATTTAGGGATATATGGAGTAAGCAAAGGTAAGCAGATGTCTTTTCATTACTGCAGAACTTCCCAACACCTTTAACAAGCTACTGTGAGTTCTAAATATTCAAAAGGAAGTTAATAGTATATGAATGACTCAAATTTATTTGACGAAATGATTTTTTCCACTGAGTACCTCCTAAAACTAGTGTTTAGAAGACAGGCTACAGAAAACGTGGCTTAAAGGATAGAGGATACCATTTTATAACCAGGTAGAAACACGAAGTAAAAAAGGAGAGATTAAAGAAGCATTAAGGGATACCTGATGGGAGAAGGGCTCAGAAGGTATAAGAAGGGGTGTGGCAAAAGTGAACAGGTGGAGGCTAGAAGGGTGCTTCTTCCTCAGCTGTCTGAGAGGCATAAAGAGAGAGGGAGAGAAAAAGGTGTCAGCACATCTACACAGAGCAAAGGGAGTTGAGGAAATTCACAGGGGAAGACTTCATTCTTTTCACAAAAGAAAAGGTTAGATGTGCATAAAGGACAAAGGGCAGGACTGACTAAAGGAAAGAGAAATATAAAGCCGTCAGGGCCTGGGAAGGGGCACCAGGAACAAGGAATAAGTGAAGGAAGGGAGATGGGACAATATCAATTTCAAAAATATGCTTTTATTAACTGTCAAGATTGTAATTCTGCATGAGCTTTGACCTAAAATTTTATTTTAATGGCATTTACTCCACATATATGTATATATATGTATATACATACTTGTATAAGTCTGTAGTTACATGTCCTAGGGTGTTTATTAAAACATTGTTTACAGTAGTAGAAAAATTTAAAAACATCTACATGTAAATTACTTAAGGATAGTTAATAAATTAGCCCACATTCTTATATTAGAAGAGTAGATACGCAGACAATAAGCATATACTGACTTGGGCCGGGCGCGGTGGCTCATGCCTGTAATCCCAGCACTTTGGGTGGCCGAGGCAGGTGGATCAGGAGGTCAGGAGATCGAGACCATCCTGGCTAACACGGTGAAACCCCCGTCTCTACTAAAAATACAAAACAATTCGCCGGGAGTGGTAGTGGGCGCCTGTAGTCCCAGCTACTCGAGAGGCTGAGGCAGGAGACTGGCGTGAACCCGGGAGGTGGAGCTTGCGGTGAGCCGAGATCGCGCCACCTCACTCCAGCCTGGGCCACAGAGCGAGACTTCGTCTCAAAAAGAAAAGAATATACTGACTTGGAAAGATGTCCAAGGGTGAAGAAATCAGTTTATAGAACAATATGTATAACATGAACTCATGTGAAATAAGTGTGTGTGTGTGTGTGTGTGTGCGCGTGTGCGCACATGCGTGCACACAAAAAATGTCTGGTGGTTGCATGTCTAAGTACATAGTTCTAGTCTATGGTTTTGGCGGAACTCAGGCTGGAAAAAAAGAGGAATTTTTACTTTTTACTTCATATCCTTCTGTTTGGACATTTTTACAGTAAGCACATACTGCATTTATAGTTTTTACAATTTGTTCCTTCCTGGATCCACACTCTTGAGACCCTCCTCCTTCTCTCCTGCAGCACGGCTTTTCTTCCCAGCTCCCAAGAATCAAGGGCAGGTTGTACTCTCCTGCTGTGACTCAGGCCCTCCTAGACCTCAGGGCCTCATGAAAGACAGAGTTCGCTTAGATTCACTGATAATTTCACTTTGTGACTTCACTTTGTGGCCAATCCTTTCTGGCTCTCTGATCTTCAGACCACAAAAATGTCATCCAGCTCTAAGTTTGATCCCAATTCTACGCAGACTAGAAAGGGCATGCTGGGACAATGACATTAATTTTGAGGGCAAACAAGCTTTGTTTCCAATAAATAACATAGAATGAATTCCTGGAACATAAGTGTGTTTTTAAGTCCAGCCTGATCACATAATACTAAAAAATCAGTAAAAATACCGATCTGGAAATTATTTTTATAGAAACATGATTTTACCTGAAATTCTCTATTATTATTTCTTCTATGGACTCAAAATTCTTCTTTCATTTTTATTTTATTTATTTTCAAGGAGAAATTCATTGTCCGATATTCACTTTTCAGAAAATCCAGTCAAAATTCGCTTACAATAAGCCGTGCAGATGTTTCTTATAACCACTAGGGGTCAGACTACTACATTAGTAGAAGTCAAACCCAACTTGAAACGTGGTATTAATTGGTTGAGGATCAGGCTAACGTTCTCCTGCATAAGAACAGAAGACTGACCATTTAAATTAAACATTTTATAAAGGAGATAATGAGAAAGAATGCATTTGACAAGAGAGACTCAGAAAGTTGAAACTATCATATATAATAAATAAAATATAGTAAAGAAATTTCATCCTTAATAAAAATTTCAATTATTCACTTGCTCATTCTCATTGGCAAGATATTACTCCGATCTAAGTGGACTCAGATCAGAGGATTAATCATTGAACTGGGCAAATGTTAAGAGAGCAGAAACAACTAAAATCATGAAACTGTCAGCAAGAAAGAAGAAATCCTCATTTATAAATGATAAACCGCATGACTAGCAGAGGATTGAGATGAATGGCAGAAACATTTTTCCAATGGATTTCAGCCATTGTAACAATAAGTCTAAGTCATCTCACAGCAATGGGTGGGTTCAGGAGTGTGGGCAGAGGGCAGCTCTGGACTGGGCCTCTGTTCCACTCCCAGCCCTGCCACAAATTGACCCTGTGGTCCTGAACACACTCCTTCTCTTCTCCTGGTCTCAAAATGTCTTGAGTAAGATTACATAATTTATAAAGAATCTTCAGGCCTTAAAATTAAACAGATTTATCTAATTATATTGTTACATAAAAGGTAAGAAAGTGAGGGGAAAACTTGCCAAGATTTAATTTTTAATAAAAATTTTAAAAATGAGGGTATTCACTCTCAAGATACATTATTACGAATTGTGTTTTTTAAAAATGGAACAAATTGAGATCACAGACCATATTTACCGTCAAAGTAATAAAAAGTCAAAATTTATTTACATTTTTAATGGTAGTGTTTTGAAGTAAATACTCTAAGTGTGTATGTAAACATATATGCAGGTTATTCCCTGGAATGATAAACAAATTAAAAACTGGTTTACCTGTTGGGGGTGGGGTAGAATTAAATGGATATGGATAGTGTGGCTGTAAGAATATAAGGTTTGCTTCTTCATATATTGTTTTGTTGTTTTTGTGATGGTATTACATGATGCATTACATTTTTTAAATTTTGAATATATCCGTTGCCTATTCAAATTTTTTAAAAATTAATTTTAAACTTTATACATAGGACAAAAATGTGGGCCAATACAAAAATAAACACAACTGAATATGAAAATCCTCCATGATTTGAATGGGGGTTAGAAATGACACAAGGATATTCGTTACTTATATAAGTTGGCAATACAACAGTGATACTGTGTTTTAAATGGGCTGCATCAAAACACCTCAACCAAATTGGTCACATCTTAATGGTTGTATCTAAAGATTTTATTTGGTAGATTTTTCACCTGTGCCCCAAACCCTCACTGAGCTGCTTATACCTCATATGACACTAAATCAGGAGAAGAAAGAAGTTCCCCCCTCCCCTTTTTTTCTTTACATACACACATGCATGCACACACTGGCTTGTGTGTCAATGAATATTAATGTATGCAAATAAACAATGGAGATGGTTACAGGGAAATTGGTTCCGCAAATTGCTAACCTAACTCACAGCCTTCTCAATATACAGGTCAAATGTAATTTCTATCAAAATTCCAGCAAGAGAATTTGTAGATGTAGACAAGATTATTGTAAAATGTATATGGAAAGGCAAAGGAACTAGAATAGCTACAACCATTTTGATAAAGAATAAAGCAAGAAGAATTATTCTACTTGATTTCAAATTATATAGCTACAGTAATCAAGGCTATATGGTGATAAAATAGACACATAAATCGATGGAACAGAATGGAGAACCCAAAATAGACCCATACAAATATGTGCAGTTTATTTTTCACAATGGTGCAAAAATAATTCAGTGGAGGAATGATAACTTTTCAACAATGGTGCTGAAACAATTGGACATCCATAAGCCAAAAAGATGAACGTGGCCCTAAGCTTCAACATCAAATTAAAATTAACTCAAAAAGTATTAGCCTGAGCAACATGGTGAAACCTCATCTCTAAAAAAAAGGTACAAAAAATTAGCCAGGCGTTATGGCATGTGCCTGTGGTACCAGCTAATCAGGAGGCTGAAGTGGGAGGATGGCTTGAGTTTAGGAAGTCAAGGCTGCACCCCAGCCTGGGTGACAGGGCAAGGCCCTGTCTCAAAAAAAAAAAAAGGATTAAATATTTAAGTGAAATTTTAAAACCATAAAACTCTTAGAAAAGAGTCATAAGAGAAACTCTTCAGAATCTAAGACTAGGTAAAGAATTTTTAGATTTGACACCAAAATCATGATCCATAAAAGAAAAGATTGATAAATTGGATTTCATCAAAATTTCACACTTTTTACAAAAAATTAGCCGGGCATGGTGGCGGACACCTGTAGTCCCAGCTACTTGGGAGGCTGAGACAGGAGAATGGCGTGAACCCAGTGAACCCAGGAGGCGGAGCTTGCCGTGAGCCGAGATCGCGCCACTGCACTCCAACCTGGGCGACAGAGTGAGACTCTGTCTCAAAAAAAAAAAAAAAATTCACACTTTTGCTCTGTAAAAGGTTCTATTGAAAGGATGAAGAGACAAGCTTCAAATTAAGAGAAAATATTTGCAAAAATGTATCTGGCAAAGGACTAATATCTATAATATATAAACTATTCTAAAAACTTAACAAGGAAAAACCCAATTAGAAAATGAGCAAAGACATAAACAGACATACTAGTGAAGAGGATATACAGGTGGCAAATAAGTACATTATAAGACATTTCACATCATTAACTGGCAGGGAAATGTAAATTAAAACTACAGTGAGATGCCATTACACACCTATTAGAACAGCTAAAATAAAAAATTGTGACAACACCACATACAGACAAAAATGCGTAGAAACTGGATCACTCATACATTGCTGGTGGGAATATAAAATGCTACAGATACTCTGGAGATTATTTTGGCAGCTTCCTATAAAACTAAATATGCAACTGTCATACAACCCAGGAACAGAATGGAGAACCCAAAATAGACCAGCTTTTAGTCAGGGGGGAAGGGGGTGGTAAAAAACTTCCATCCGCAAAAAAACCTATACATGGGTGTTTTTAGCTACTTTATTTGTAATAGCCTAAAACTGAGTACAGCCCTGATGTCCTTTCATGAGCGAACAGTTATACAAAATCTGGTCTATCCATACATGCAATACTACTCAGCAAGAAAAAGGAGTGAACTATTGATACACACAACAACTTGAATGAATGTCCGGAGAATTACGGTGAGCCCAAAAAGCCAATCCCAAAAGGTTACGTACTGTATGAGCCCATTTATATAACACTCTCGAAATGACAAAATAATAGAAATGGAGAACAGGTTGGTGATTTCCTGAGGCTAAGAATGAGGTTGGGAATTGGTGAGAAAGAAGGAAGAATACTATAAAAGAATGCTACAAGAATCTTTGTGATGAAAATTCTCCGCATCTTGACTGTATCAATGTCAATATCTTAGTTGTAATATTGTACTAAAGTTCTGTAAGATATTAGCATTGGAGGAAAGTAAGTAGGGTATATGGGATTTCTCCAGGGTATTTCTTAGAACTGCGGGTAAATCTACAATCATCTCAAAATGATTAAGTTTAGTTTTATATATATATATAATATATATACTTATATATGTGTGTGTGTAATTTTAATTTTATACCTATATAAATATGTTTACTTTACATAAAATATTTCTAAAAGAATAATATAAACTATGGCCTCAAGTTGTTATGGAAATGAGGATTATAGTAACTATGCATATTTTTTCCTTGCTGGATGTGAGTGTGTGTGCGTGTGTGTACAAATTATTAAGTTATTGTCTACAAGTTCCAAAGCTACTCTTCTCTCTGCCTTATGTTTCTGGAACTGAGACTTCATAAACCACACTTCTACTTTCCCAACTTAGGCTTTCCCTCTGAAGCTCCACAAACATAGGGAAACTAAAAGAAGGAGAATAAAGGAACTTCCTCCTTCTCATTTGCTTCCTGTGGACTTCTCTGTTCCATGTCCCTCTGGGCATCGCACAATAATAGGTCTTCTTCATCTGAGAGTATCAAGGCCTTCCAGTAGCAGCAGCTGAATCCAATTTGCATGTTTTCCAATCCTTGCAAAACCAGTCACATTGAATGGGTGTCAGCAAACTTTTGCTATAAGGACCACATAGAAAATATTTCAAGTTTTGCAGTCCATTCGTTTGTATAGCAACTACTCAACTCTGCTATTGTAGAAAGTTGTAGATAATATTTAAATGAATATGCATGGCAAGTATAACTTTATTTTTGGACACTGAAATTTTAATCTTATATGAATTTCATGTGTCACAAAATATTATTATCATTATAAGTGGAATTGTGCTCTCAAAAAGATATGTTTTACTTCTAACCTCCTATATCTGTGATTGTGACCTTATTTGGAAATGAAGTTTCTGCAGATAATCAAATTAAGGTGAAGTCATTAGGGTGGCCCTAATCCAATATGACTGATATCCTTCTTTTTACTTTTTTTTTTTTTAGAAATGAGGTCTTGCTATGTTGCCCAGGCCAGTCTTGAACTCCTGGGCTCAAGTGATCCTTCCTCCTCCACCTCCTAAAGTGCTGCAATTACAGGCATGAGCCTTCATGCCCAACCAAATGGTGCCCTTACAAGAGAAAAATGTCATGCAAAGACATGGACACAGAGAGGAGTCCATTCTGTGAATGGAAGCCAAGATTGGAGCAATGCAGCTACAAGCCAAGGACTATTGCCACCTCCAGAAACTAGAAAAAGTCAAAGAAGGATTCTACCTAGACTCTCCTGGAAATCATCGGCTTGTTGCTAACTATTTTGGATTTCTAGTTCCCAGAACTGTAAGAGAGTAAATTTCTGTTGTTTTAAGTCATGTAATTTGTGGTACTTTGTTACAGGTGGCCCCAGGAAACTAACACCCTTATTCTTTTATTTTTTTAATCAATGTTTTAAAAATATATAAAAACCATTCTTAACTCCAAGGTTATACAAAAAACAGGTAGTAGGCTGGGCGGGCCTATAGACACCTGACCCCCACCTCAAAACATCAACATGTGCCAAGCAATGCCCATACAGTCTGAGTTTTAGACCTACACTACTAAATTTTAAGAATTTCAATCTCTTCCCTTTGCCTCCACCCTGAGGGAAAGGTAGATGCTTCTGTATTTGCTACTTATATTACACTTTGCTGTTCTCTCTTTCTTTTTCAGTTACCTAGCTAATAATTGTATACCTAGTTAACAATTATTTATGTTAAATTTTCTCTTGTTAAAATATCTTTTTTTCCTGGCTAGATCCTGACTGATATAATTTTCTTTTTAAAAGATTATTCAAGATTTTATATGAAGTACATTGACCTTTAAGGCTTTTGGAACGCCATGGTAATTATTAAGTTTGATTTTAGGTAATTAAGTTTGATTTTAGGTAATTGAGACAACTCTTTGCAGAGCTGAAATCCCTGACACAAAAATTGCATACTTTGTCACAAAATTTAATTAATAATCATTCCTGCTTTAATAGATTCATTCCTCTGAGGACCCTCAAGTACTTCAGAAGAATGAAAAAATGAATACCACGTTACACCAAAGAAGAAATGAAAGCTGCCAGTGTCTTCTGAAGTTAAACAGGCTCCTGTTCTTTGACCCAGCAATCCAATCCTAGGTACTTACCCAAGAGAAACAAAAACATGTATTTACAAAAAGACTTGTATAAAATGTTCAAAGCAGCCTTATTCATAACAGCCAAAATCTGAAACAACCCAAATGTCCATCAATAGGATAATGAATAAGCAAACTGAAATATAACCATACAATGAAATAGCACTCCATCAATAAAAAGGAATGAACTTCTGATACACAGAACAACGTGAATAAATTTTAGGGACATTACGTTGAATAAAAGAAAAGATACAAAAGAACATATGTAATTTTGTTTATATGAAGTCCAAGAACAGGTAAAAAAATAATCTATGATGATGGAAACCAGAAGAATGGTTGACTTAGGGCACAAGAAGAATGTTGACTGGAAATGGGCACGAGGGAAGTTTTGGGGTGATAGAAATATATCCCAGTTGAGATAAGGATGAAAGAGGCTTATATATTTGTCAAAGCTCATCAATATGCACTTTTTTTTTTTTTAGATGAAGTCTCACTCTGTCACTCAGGCTGGAGTGCAGTGGCACAATCACTGCTCACTGCAGCCTCAACCTCCAGGGTTCAAGTGATCCTCTCACCTCAGCCTTCCCAGTAGCTGGGACCACAGATGTGCACCACCACACCCGGCCAATTCTTTTATTGTTTGTGGAGATGGGATCTGCCTATGTTGCATAGGCTAGTCTCCAACACCTGGGCTCAAGCAAACCTCCCACCTCAGCCTCCCAAAGTGCTGGGATTACAGGCATCAGCCACTGTGCCCAGCCAATCTGCATTCTTAATAGGTGCATTCCACTTTATGTAAATTTTACTTTAAAATCTTAAGAATAAGTAAAAGAAAAAAAAGGCATAGGTGAATCTCTAATTTTCAGATCTGAAATTCATAGATAACCTTTGGAATTATAGACTCTAAGCCTGTAGAAGGCAAGCACTAACACTATCTTGTTTATTTTATACATAATTTAACATGCTGTAACATATCTATTGATCCAATAGGTGTTAATATTAGAAGCATGAGCATTTTTCAAACATGTAAAGTAGGTGTCACTTCCAAATAAAATCTGCATAAGTAATTCAAGTTTGGCTTTCCCTTTCATCCTTCCTCTTTTACAGTATAAAAGATTCTGAGAATTTTTTTTTTTCTGAGAGATTTTTTTCTCACCAGATTTTGATTCCCAGCAAGCATCACCAATATACAATAACTCATTGAAGGAAAATATTTCTCCTTTGGGAAAAGACTAAAATTAAACATTTTTCATCTACCTAAAAATCATTACAATGGCATCAAAATGTGAATAATTTATTCTGCTCATAAAATATTGCCTACCACTGACGGTGCTTGGCCGTATGTTCAGATTGACCCAATTTAAGAATTTCTAGACACAGGCTGGGTGCAGTGGCTCACGCTTGCAATCCCAGCACTTTGGGAGGCCGAGGCGGGTGGATCACGAGGTCAAGAGATCGAGACCATCCTGGCTAACACGGTGAAACCCCATCTTTACTAAAAAATACAAAAAATTAGCCGGGCATGGTGGTGGGCGCCTGTAGTCCCAGCTACTTGGGAGGCTGAGGCAGGAGAATGGCGTGAACCCGGGAGGCGGAGCTTGCAGTGAGCTGAGATCGCGCCCCTGCACTCCAGCCTGGGCGACAGAACAAGACTCCGTCTCAAAAAAAAAAAAAAAAAAGAATTCCTAGACACAAAAAGTCAATTTCAAGTTGAAAAGTGGTCACAACAGTCACCTTTTCAAGTCTAGTCCACAAATATTATGAGTAATTTTTTTGCAGTGTCAAGCCATTTTGGCATAACATTTGCCTTGTGTCATGAATGGCTAAGTGCTCCCTGTCTTTTTTTTAACCTTACTTTTAATTAAACAAATAATATATTGTTGGGGGCTGGGCATGATGGCTCACACCTGTAGTTCCCAGTACTTTGGGAAGCCAAGACAGGCAGATAGTTCGAGGTCAGGAGTTCAAGACCTATCTGACCAACATGGTGAAACTCCATCTCTACAAAACGAACAAAAAAAACCCAAATAACAAAATAACATATTTTGGGGTGTGTGTGCATGTAACTTAGAAAATAAATTTGAAACAACTCAAGTGCTCATTAATAAGAGAATTGATGAAATAATTATGGAAATATGCAGCTTTTTTCCTTCTTAATGAGATACCTTTAAATGTGGTGACATGAAAATTTTTCCTGGATATATTAAGTTGTTTAAAAGGAAGCAACAGAAAGATAGGCATAGTATGATCATATTATGTTCAAAAATCTATGACTGCATAAAATAAAATGTATATAAATACTATCAAAGGAAAAAAGAAAACATTTAGAAGGATCCATCTACACTGTTACAGTGGTTAACTAGAAAGAAATGTTAAAAAGAAGGTGTACACAAAAGGATTTGCACTTGAATTTTATAATCAGCACATAAATTCAGTTTCTGGAACAATGCTTGATACAAAGTAGATAACAAATAGTTGTTGAATGAATTAATAGATTACTTAAGGAATCAATGGCTTCTATAACTTTAAAACAAAACAATTATATGAAAAAAACACAAATAAGTAAAACAAATAGAAACCACTTAAAATCTGCCACCCAAAGAACTGTTGTTTACATTTTTGCATATACATATAGACCAATATTTTTATTTTTAATTTTCAAAAATTGTATATATTTATGGTGTGCAACATGATGTTTCTATATATGCACACATTGTAGAATGGCTAAATCAAGCTAATTAACAGATCTATTACCTTACATACTTTTGTGTATATGATAAGAAATCTAAAATCTAAGCAATTTTCAGCAATTTTAATAAGTATACAACATATTATTAACTATATTCATCATGTTGTACAATAGATCCCCTGAACTTATTCCTCCTATCTAAATGAAATTTTGAATTCTTTGTATCCAATATTTTTCTTTTTCATATACAATATTAAAACACCAGGCCAGGCATGTAGCACAAGCCTATAATCTTAGCACTTTGGGAGGCAAAGACAGGTGCATCTCTTGAGGTCAGGAGTTCGAGACCAGTCTGGCCAACATGGTGAAACCCCATCTCTACAAAAAAATACAAAAATTAGCCAGGTGTGGTGGCTCCCACTTGTAGTCCCAGCTACTCAGGAGGCTGAGGTGGAAGGATCACCTGAGCCCGGGAGATGGAGGTTACAGTAAGCTGTGATCATGCCACTGCACTTCAGACTAGGCAACAGAGTGAGACCTGTCTCAAAAAACAAAACAAAACAAAACCAAAAAAAAAGATAAAACAATGCACAATATTTTGTAAATCATCTCTTTCCCCAATCAAAAATATACCAGGCTATGTTATCTTTCTTTTTTTTTTTTTTTTTTTTTTTGAGATGGAGTCTCACTCTGTTACCCAGGCTGGAGTGCAGTGATGTGATCTCGGCTCACTGTGCAACCTCCGCCTCCCGGGTTCAAGCGATTCTCCTGTCTCAGCTTCCCAAGTAGCTGGGATTACAGGCATGTGCCACCACACCCAGCTAATTTTTGTATTTTTAGTAGAGACAGGGTTTCACAATGTTGGCCAGGCTGGTCTTGAACTCCTGACCTCCAGTGATCTGCCTGCCTCGGCATCCCAAAGTACTGGGATTACAGGCGTGAGCCACTGCACCCAGTCACCAGGCTATCTTACTATGCCAATAAATACATGCCTCAATAATTTTTAATGTCTCATTTTATTTTAGCATTCATTTTTTTGTTCTAACAGAACTACTCTCCTTAATTTAAATGCCAATAATGTTCATTCATTGTGTCAGTCAGTAGCTCAATCAATAAATAGTTTTAAAGACCATGCAATATTTCAGGCAGGTACTCAGGCGAGCATAGGAATACAACAGTTAGTGAGGGGAAAAAAGGCACTGTCTTCATAGCAACTTGAGTCTATAAGGTGAGATAAACATTATATGAATAAATAGAAAGATAAATACATAGTTTTAAAATATAATAAGAAAATTTTTTTTAATTTTGGGGACAGGGTCTTGCTCTGTCACTCAGGCTAAAGTGCAATGGCAAGATCACAGCTCACTACAGCCTCTATCTTCTGGGCTCAAGTGATCCTCCTACATTAGCCTCCCAAGTAGCTGGGACTACAGGTGTGCACCACTATGCCTGGCTAATTTTTTAAAAAATTTTTTTAGTAGATATGAGGTCTTGCTGTGTTGCCTAGGCTAGTCTTGAACTCCTGAGTTCAAGCCATCCTCCTGCCTCAGCCTCCTGAAGTGCTGGGATTACAAGTGTGAGCCACAGCACCCAGCCAAGAAACTTTTTTAGATGATACTATTCATAATAGAAAAAAATACGTTTAGAAGATGTAATTAAATAATTTCCCTTTGTGAGTGTCCAACTTAAGGTGAACTTGCAGGATGGGTTGAATTTGGCCAGGCAAAGAGAGCAGAGAGCACTGCAGACAGTGAGAACAGAATCGGAGAAGAGCACAGCACTGTGGAACAGAGAGAAAGCAGAACTGAAGAAACTTCTGGAGGAAGGGGGGTGGCACTAGACTAGGTTGCAGGGTAGAACTTTGGATTTTATTATAAATGCAAAGGGGAGCCACCAAAGAGGGGTTTTGTTTTTGTTTTTTTCCCCTCCCCATCCCAGTATAAATGTACAAGGTTTTTCTTTCTTGAGTTCACTGACCACTGAGAACAGAATGGATTGTAGGAGCAAGAATGAAAATACACCGATGACGAATAAAATGAGGGTTTCCAGGCTTGGGAAAGTGTGAAGGAGTAAGAACAGCTGTCCATGAATAGCAAGTGTTGCAGAATCATTTGGCAAAGAAAGATGATGGGGAGGGAGTTGGAAAGTGTCTTTCTGTAACAATTCGATGCACACAGTATTTTACATATAATTTCAGGGTCTTTGTAGAACCCCTGGATAGAAGACCATAACTTTAAGACAGGTCACCATCCTCATCAAGAGAAAAGCAGGATTTGAGGTGGGTTTAATAATTCTCTTGCCCTTACTGCCCTACTTGCCTTCCTTCCTTTCCCTTGAGAATGCACCAAGACCTCAGGAGCCAAGGTAAGGTTAATCTTAAAATATTAAAACTAATTTACATTGTCAGTGTACCTTCATACTCATTTAAAAAAAAAGGAGACTGCCCAGAAGGAGTGTGCTGGGAGCAGAAAGAAACCAACTTAGTGCTATACTCTTACCACAAATCATTTAGAATGAACATTTACAAACTGGCTAGTGGGCGATGAAATACCTTCCCAAATTTCTCTGCTTGTCTTTCCCTGTCTGGTCGTTTACTGTGGCACTTCTACATTGCTAAAAATAGGTTCTCAAATATGCCAAGAATAAGTGAGTCCGCTTTCCTCAATCTCCAAGGGATAGGAGGCTGACATTAAACTGAAAGTAATCATTCTGAATAGAGAGATGTTTTATTGTTTGGGGCTTGTTGGTATGGATGCTTCACCCGTGTTTTTTGTTGTTGTTGTTCTTGTTGTTGTTTTTAATATACTTTAAGTTCTGGGATACATGTGCAGAACGTGCAGGTTTGTTACATAGGTATACATGTGCCATGGCGGTTTGCTGCACACATCAACCCATCATCTACATTAGGTATTTCTCCTAATGCTATCCCTCCCCTTGCTCCCCATCCCCCAACAGGCCCAGTGCGTGATGTTTCCCTCCCTGTGCCCATGTGGTCTCATTGTTCAACTCCCACTTATGAGTGAGAACATGCAGTGTTTGGTTTTCTGTTCCTATATTAGTTTGCTGAGAATGATGTCTTCCAGCTTCATCCATGTCCCTGCAAAGGACATGAACTCATCCTTTATTATGGCTGCATAGTATTCCATGGTGTATATGTGCCACATTTTCTTAATCCAGTCTATCATTGATGGACATTTGGGTTAGTTCCAAGTTTTTGCTATTGTGAATAGTGCTGCAATAAACATACATGTGCAAGTGTCTTTATAGTAGCATGATTTATAATCCTTTGGGTATATACCCAGTAATGGGATTGCTGGGTCAAATGGTATTTCTGGTTCTAGATCCTTGAGGAATCGCCACACTGTCTTCCACAATGGTTGAACTAATTTACACTTCCACCAACAGCGTAAAAGCATTCCTATTTCTCCATATCCTCTCCAGCATCTGTTGTTTCCTGACATTTTAATGATCACCATTCTAACTGGTGTGAGATGGTATCTCATTGTGGTTTTGATTTGCATTTCTCTGATGACCAGTGATGATGAGCTTTTTTTCATATTTATTGGCCACATAAATGTCTTTTTTTGAAAACTGCCTGTTCATATCCTTCACCCACTTTCTGATGGGTTTTTTTTTTCTTATAAATTTAAGTTCCTTGTAGATTCTGGATATTAGCCCTTTGTCAGATGGCTAGATTGCAAAAACTTTCTCCCATTCTGTAAGTTGCCTGTTCACACTGATGATAGTTTCTTTTTCTATGCAGAAGCTCTTTAGTTTAATTAGATCCCATTTGTCTATTTTGGCTTTTGCTTCCATTGCTTTTGGTGTTTTAGTCATGAAGTCTTTGCCCATGCCTATGTCCTGAATAGTATTGCCTAGGTTTTCTTCTAGGGTTTTTATGGTGTTAGGTCTTATGTTTAAATCTCTAATCCATCTTGAGTTAATTTTTGTATAAGGTGTAAGGAAGGGGTCCAGTTTCAGTTTTCTGCATATGGCTAGCTAGTTTTCCCAACACCATTTATTAGATAGGGAATTCTTTCCCCATTGCTTGTTTTTATCAGGTTTGTCAAAGATCGGATGGTTGTAGATGTATGGCATTATTTCTGAGGCCTCTGTTCTGTTCCATTGGTCTATATACGTGTTTGGGTAACAGTACCATGCTGTTTTGGTTACTGTAGCCTAGTAGTATAGTTTGAAGTCAGGTAGCATAACGCCTCCAGCTTTGTTACTTTTCCTTAGGATTGTCTTGGCTACACGGGCTCTTTTTTGGTTCCATATAAAATTTAAAGTAGTTTTTTCTAGTTCTCTGAAGAAAGTCAATGGTAGCTTGATGGGGATAGTGTTGAATCTATAAATTACTTTGGGCAGTATGGCCATTTTCACGATATTGATTCTTCCTATCTATGAGCAGGGAATGTTTTCCTATGTGTTTGTGTCCTCTCCTTCGTCTTTTCATGTAGTCCTATATTCCTTGGGGGCTTTGTTCTTTCCTTTTCATTCCTTTTTCTCTAATCTTGTCCTCATGCTTTATTTCATTAAGTTGATCTTCAATTTCTGATATCCTTTCTTCCGCTTGATCAATTTGGCTATCGATACTTGTGTATGCTTCACAAAGTTCTCGTGCTGTGTTTTTCAGCTCCATCAGGTCATTTGTGTTCTTCTCTAAACTGGTTATTCTAGTTAGCAATTCCTCTAACCTTTTGTCAAGGTTCTTAGCTTCCTTGCATTGGGTTAGAACATGCTCCTTTAGCTCAGAGGAGTTTGTTATTACCCACCTTCTGAAGCCTACTTCTGTCAATTCATCAAACTCATTCTCCATCCAGTTTTGTTCCCTTGCTGGTGAGGAGTTGTGATCCTTTGGAGAAGAGGCATTCTGGCTTTGGGAATTTTCAGCCTTTTTATGCTGGTTTTTCCTCATCTTCGTGGATTTATCTACCTTTGGTCTTTGCTGTTGGTGACTTTCGGATGGAAATTTTGCGTGGTCATCCTTTTTGTTGATGTTGATGCTATTGCTTTCTGTTTGTTAGTTTTCCTTCTACCAGTCAGGCCCCTCTTCTGCAGGTCTTCTGGAGTTTGCTGGGGGTCCACTCCAGACCCTGTTTGCCTGGGTATCACCAGCAGAGGTTACAGAACACCAAAGATTGCTACCTGCTCTTTCCTCTGGAAGCTTCTTCCCAGAAAGGCACCCGCCAGATGCCGGCCAGCGCTCTCCTGTATGAGATGTCTGTCATTCCCGCTGGGAGGTGTCTCCGGGTCAGGAGGCATGGGGCTCAGGGACCCACTTGAAGAGAGCCTGTCCCTTAGCAGAGCTCAAGCACTGTGCTGTGAGATCCTCTGCTCTCTTCAGTGCTGGCAGGCAGGAACATTTAAGTCTGCTGAAGCTGCACCCACAGCCACCCCTTCCCCCAGGTGGTCTGTCTGAGGGAGATGGGAGTTTCATCTATAAGCCCCTGACTGGGGCTGCTTTCTTTCAGAGATGTCCTGCCCAGAGAGGTGGAATCTAGAGTGGCAGTCTGGCTACAGCGGCTTTGTGGCACTGTGGTGTGCTCCACCCTGTCCAAATTTGCAGGCGGCTTTGTTTAAACTGTGAGGGGAAAACTGCCTACTCAAATGTCAGCAATGGCAGGCGCCCCCTCCCTACACCAAGCTGCAGCATCCCAGGTCGACTCCAGACTGCTGTGCCAGCAGCAAGAATTTCAAGCCAGTGGATCTTAGCTTGCTGGACTCTGTGTGAGTGTGATCCACTGAGCAAGACCACTGGGTTCCCTGGCTTCAGCTCCCTTTCCAGGGGAGTGAATGGTTCTGTCTTGCTGGCATTCCAGGCACCACTGGAGTATGGAAAAAAAAAAAAAACTCCTGCAGCTAGCTTGGTGTCTGCCCAAAAGGCAGCGCAGTTTTGTGCTTGAAACCCAGGTCCCTGGTGGCATAGGCACCCGAGGAAATCTACTGGTCTGTGGGTTGCAAAGACTGTGGGAAAAGCATAGTATCTGGGCCAGAATGCACTCTTCCTCATGGCACAGTCCCTCATGGCTTTCCTTGGCTAGGGGAAGGAGTTCCCTGACCCCTTGAACTTCCCGGGTGAGGCAACGCCCCACCCTGCTTCTGCTTGCCCTTCGTGGGCTGCACCCAGTGTCAATCCAGTCCCAGTGGGATGAACCTGGTACCTCAGTGGGAAATGCAGAAATCACCCTCCTTCTGCATTGATCTCGCTGGGAGCTGCAGACCAGAGCTGTTCCTATTTGGCCATCTTGCCTGGGAATCCCTGATTCAACCCAGTATTTTTAACTAAAAGCAAAAATGTAGTCATTTCTCTGCCCCAATAAGGTACTGCACCATATCTTCTCACAGTGTTCTGTAAATATCAAGAATACGACATGTCCTTTGCCTATAGGTATAAGGGAAATACCAAGATAGTTTCCAGTCTGTAACTTTCTGCTGGGAGGGCTAAAGGAAATAGTCATACCGCAAATCTAAGGGTCTCTTCACTGAAGTTTCCATAGCGCCTCTCTAACTTCTCCATGCCATAGGGTCCTCCCCTCCTCTGAACTCATTCAGTGGTCATAGGCTCCTCATAGTATTAGGTATCTTTTATAATATATGTCTTGCCTTTACAAGACCCTGGAGGCATTATCTCTTACCTTTATCTGTGCTTCCCATGAAATTGGTGCAGTGCTTGCTCCCTATAAGCGCTCAGCTAATGCTGATTCATACAGCATAAAAGTTCCTAAAACTTGGTAGGGGATACAGTCTTTCTTTTTTTTTTTAAAAAAAAAAAAAAAAAAAAAAAAGGCATCCAGAATAACAAGATGTTCTAGACTTTAGAACAGTTCATATGGCTATTAGGTCATCCTCTGAGATTCACATTCTTGTGAATGTGGTACAGTCTTGAATGTTTTTTAGGAATACTCTGGCTCTGGGATTGTCTAGGCAATAGAAAATGAAGACTCTAACACCAAGGAGGGCAAAGCTCCTGGGAAGTAACGTGAACACCTCATCTCACCACCTCTGCCTTGGGAGTCAACACAAGTTTATCTTTAAGAAAAACAGACATCCTAAAGAACTCCAGGGCCAGTGGAGGACCCTGGCCTTCCTCAGAAGCTGACACAGAAGGCCAAACCTTGCTCACTCTCACTCTAATTTCCCTAAGCTCATTTTTAACCGGTCAGGTCACCACAACCCAAATAGCCAGCATTCCCACAAGAACAGGTCCAGGTCAGGACAGCTGTATTAATTGTATTAATAGTATAATATCCACAATAAAGGAAATGAGAAGCCCATTCCCCCATCGTGAACTCAGCCCTGCGCTGACCAAACCCAACGGAGCAGTCAAGGAGCCACAATTTAAGACAATGACATATTAAACTGAGGCAAGAGGTGAGAGACTAAAACTGCATTTTGAGGAATCATTAAAGGAAACTGAGGGTGTTTGACCAAGAAAAGAGAAGGCCTGGTAGCTGCATTGTAGAATTTGAAGGAAGAAAGTATAAGAAAGATGTTGACCATTCCAAAGCCAGCCACATGGCAGAATTAGAAGCAGTGAGTGAAACATATACAGGGCAGATGTCTTAGTCTAGGTTCCTTAGAAAACAGACTCTAAGGCAAAGCTTAGGCATTACTGCTTTATCTGGGGGCCAAAGGTAAAAAAATAAAAGACATGTGTGGCAGGGAAGGAGGGAGAGCAAGAAAAAAATCGTATGTTATCAGGCTGTACACAGCTTCCCAAGAAACACCGCTGGTCACACGTCTCTGCAGAAGCAGGGCAGGCACTGCACTATGCAGCAGTCAGCAGGAAGAAGAGGAGCTAGTCATTTATCTCCCGGATCCTTCCTGACTCTTCACTCTCCACATGGCACAAATATCACTACACTTGTTTTTATTTTGTTTTGTTTTGAGACAGTGTCTCACTCTGTCACCCAGGCTGGAATGCAGTGGTATGATCTCAGCTCACTGCAACCTCCGCCTCCTGGGCTCAAGGGATTCTCATGTCTCAGCCTCCCCAGTAGCTGGGACTCCAGACATGTGCCACCACACCCAGCTAATTTTTGAATTTTTAGTAAAGATAGGGTTTCACCATGCTGGCCGGGCTGGTCTCGAGCTCCCTACCTCAAGCGATCCGCCCTCCTCAGCCTCCCAAAGTGAAATACCCATATGCTTCTTAGTAACCTTCACCTACCCCTTCAAGGGGCACTGAGAGAACCAGAGCCTCAGTGATGCAGCAGGATCTGATCTGGCCCAAGCCCTGGAGTTGCCACAGCTCCTACCACAGAGAATGTGACCAAGGCTGTGCCAAAGCCCAACCGTCACACCCAGGAAAGTCAGAAACTACTGAGTGTAAGGAGATGAGATGGCCACAAATGGCAGTGGCGGTCAAAGCTTTATAACTGCAGGAATGGCCAGAAGCTGGGCTAACAGCCGAGGCTGTGGGGATGGGTTCATAGACCACACCAGTACATCAGGTTTTAGTAAGATGTCAGTTTCTAACATTTGAAACCATTTAACGATAGAATTAGCCGGTGCTTTTCAAACATTACGTATATATGAGTACCCAGTACCCAGGAATCTTGTCAAGTGAAGATTCAGATTCAGCAAGTCTGGGACAGGGACTCAGATTGAGCATTTCCTACTAACTCTCCAGGGATGCCTCGTTGCTGCTCCCAGGCTGCACTCTGAATATTAGGTGAATGTTCTGCTTCACAAAGTGGTGAGTTTTACATCCCTAGGTGTGTTTTAGCAGATCCTGAATTGATTGATCTTCTGTCACAAAGAGTCAGGTATTTTGCAGAAAAGGTCTCCTGCCTGGGAATAAAAGGTTGAACTAAATGACCACTATAGAACTTTCCAAATTTAAGATTTTATTTACCAAAACCTGATGAGCACTAAACTAATAATGAATGATACATTAGTCTAAAAAGAAGAAATGCCTAGCTTTAGTCTTATTCATTGCTCACTTTTCAGTGACTCCTTAACAAACCCAAAGCACAATTAGCCAAGATTCTGATTGAAATTTAGAGCTTTACCTAATGACGACTGACCAGAAATGGATGTAATTCAGTCAGTAACTAATATGAGTGATGTTTTTCTCATCATCTTCCTTTCAAAATCCTTCCTCATCCACAAGCAACTCAAGGAGCAAATGCAGAGATGTTAAAATGTATAGACAGGACATCTAGGATTATGGGTTTATTAGAGACTGTCTCCTCCAGACTCTTATCGAGCCTGAGTTAAGCGTAAAGTGAAAATTCAATCCTTTCACTTCATTCCCTGATGAGTGCAAACCAAAAGAAAATCTCAATCCAGGGCGTGGTGGTGGGCGCCTGTAGTCCCAGCTACTCTGGAGGCTGAGGCAGGAGAATGGCGTGAACCCGGGAGGCGGAGCTTGCAGTGAGCCGAGATTGCGCCACTGCACTCCAGCCTGGGCGACAGAGCGAGACTCTGTCTCAAAAAAAAAAGAAAAGAAAAAGAAAATCTCAATCCAGAACCTTAGGAATGTGATTTTCTAGACAGCTGAGTTTGCTAGCAAGACAAAAGCTAACACTTTAGAACTAGATATATTCTTCCTTTTTATCTAATGATTTTATTCTAATTATCACTTAGAACTGCCGTACAAATTTGAATTCGCCACTTCTCTTCACTTTTCAGTGAATTTATCAAGTTTTCATATTCCCTATTATCAAGAGGCACGGTATCAGCTTTTTTAAGCCTTCTCCACATACACACTGGGCTTTGTCCCTGGATGCTGAAGCCCTCACACTCCAGGGAGTTTTCAAGGCTGGGCTGGGAGAATCGGCATATAATTCTACGGAGTTAGAATCACACTGCTCCTCTCTGCCACACGGTGGCACTGTTGAAGACTGGCTCTACCCGGTGATGCGTGTCCGCTGCTGCAGAGCCTCTGCCCGCCCAGACCCAGGTAGAAAAATCCGTGGCTCCCAGAGGAAGGACCGCCCCATCTCTCAGGGCTGAGCTCAGCCACGCGATTGCAGCTCTTCCTTCCTTGCACTCTCGTGCCGCATACGCCCGCTTCCTCAAATGCTGCCCAGCCCCCCAGGGATGCTGTTCAGGACTCGTTCCAACATTCACCACTTCTCAGATCCAAAATCCTTTTCTCTCTTCCCTCCCTCAGAATGGGGTGTATAGTTGGATTTTAAACCTTCAAAATACAAAAGGTCTTATTACAGCCCTCTTTCCTGTACAACCCACACCAGCCTTTCTTAGGAAAGCTATCCTCAGTGACTCCTAGGTGCCCTTACCCAGCCCCAGCCTCCTATTCACTTTCCTGACTTCTTAGACAAGATACACTGAACACAATTTAAGTTTTTGTTAACAAAAAATGTTAACAAAAAAGTCTCACAGCCATCATTACGAACATCATAGTTTGGTTTGGTTTGGCCGTGGTATTTTTTTAAGGTAAGTATACATGTTTCTTTTGTATTAGGAAAATTACAGATTCGTAGACGTGATTTGACGATCCTATTGCAGAGCTAATATTTTGGGGAGATCCTTGATTTCTAACCCATCTCTGGCTGGGAAGCACATGCTCTTTGCAATTCACCATGTGGTCTCCCTACCTCCCTGCCTCCCTGCCTCCCTACCCAGGACTCTCTGACGTATGCCATCACTTCTCCTTCAATCTTACTCACTTCTTTTTCACATACATATCTTTATGCTCCAGCTAAATTTAACTATGACCATTTCTCCAAAAACAAGCTATACTTTCCCATCTCTGTGCCTTTGCTCACGTTGTTCCTATTTTCCTAAATTGCCCCTTATTTTATCCCTGCCTTTTGAAAGCTTAACCATCCTTTGAGGTCCACCCACACACTAAATCCTCCTCCAGGTTTTTTATAATCCCTCCCACTAAATGTGATCTCTTCCTCCTTTGTACCTCCACAGCAATTTATGCATTATCTCTTTTAAGGTAATTTCATCCTACATTGCAAACATTTGAGATGTTGACTTCAGTGAACATAGCATTTTAATTTTTTTCCTACAGCATTGAGAATAGCATCTTATACTTAGTAAGCATTTAGTAAATACATGTTGAATGGAATTTCATTGCCAAAAGCATCCTTGAATGTTTAGTAAAATTCTTCTGCTAATCTAGGCTTGGTCCCTTTTGGCATACTCTAATCACATGAGGATTAAATTCAAAAGAGGAAATATAAAATAGGAAGAAAAGGAGGATATTGAAGTTTTGTATAGGTTGCAAAAGTCCCAAATGGTTCTGAGAGCTAGGAATTTCTGCTGATACATTCAGTGACCTCATGGCATAGAAGAAAATCATCCATGTTTGCAGCTGAGAAAGGGGGAATTGGGGGAGGTAAAAATGGGGGTGTCATTTCATAGAGCTGATCACTCTCTCTTCTCTTGGTTCTCATGATGACACTCTCGCTTTGCTTTCCTGACATCCAACTGATCCCAGTTCCCTCTCTTCAATCTCTTGATGCTGGAGTACCCCAGTACTTAGTTCCACCTCTTCTATTATTCTCCATCTACCCCTTCTTCCCAAGACGTTAACTTTGCCACATGATCAACTTACAATCCACTAGAAAATGACTGATATGGAGCACAGGTGGGGACTGATCTTAACCATCATAACATATTTCCAGCTTCTGACACTGGCACAGAGACTTGCAGGCTGTGAGTGACAGGTGGCAATGAGTGTATAAAATCAGAACTTTAGTTCACCTAGGTGTTTCTTCGGACATGTGATGATTTGTAAGACTGGTAAATAAAATCAAGTGCGTGTTTGAGAACTAGCCGTACCCAGTGACGTGTATCTGCTGCTGCAAAGAGCTTTTGCTGGTCTAGACCCAGGTAAAGATTTCTTTTACCTGGAAAGAAAAGGATAAGTAGAAATGATCCTGAACCAATGTTTTTCCTTCTGCTTTTCTTGATGGTAATCAGAGAACTCCACAGACATTAGACCTCATAAGGCCAGTCGCTGTGTGCTTACGCATGCCAAATGTTTTGTTCTTTGGAGCCTTTTTAAGAATGGAAGAAAATAAAAAATGCAAGAGCCTTTTATGATCATTTATTGTACTGCTGCTAATTTGAAGCCTGCCACTCATAACATGGGGAATGATGATTACTATACATATAGTACTATATACATAGAAATATATAGTAATATAGATATTATCATATACATTTACACATATATTATATACTATAATATATAGTATATATTGTTTATACATAATATACTATATATTCCTACTTTCCTAAATTGCCCCTTATTTTATCCCTGCCTTTTGAAAGCTTAACCATCCTTTGAGATATATATTATATAATATTATATATTATAGCATACTATATATTATTATATAATATATATATTTATATAACATACATAATATAGTATGTTATATGTAAAACAATACATACTACATATAGATATGGTAATATGTATTACTATGTATTTCTATATATATAGTAATCATTATTCCCATGTTATGAGTGGCAGGCTTCAAATTAGCAGTGGCACAATAAATAATCATAAAAGGCTCTTGCGTTTTTTATTTCCTTCCATTCTTAAAAAGGCTCCGAAGAATAAAACATTTGGGATGTGTAAGCACACAGTGACTTGCCTTATGAGGTCTAATGTCTGTGGAGTTTTCTGACTTTATATATATGTGTATATATATATGACTATATATTTATATATGTAGTACTATATAGAGTAATCATCATTTAATCATCATTCCACAATGAGAGAAAGAGAGAGAGAGACAGAGTCTTGCTCTATTGGCCAGGCTGGAGTGCAGTGGCACAATCACAGCCAATACAGTCTTACCTGTACCTCCTGGACTCAAGCGATTCTCCAATCTCAGTTTCTCAAGTAACTGGAACTACAGGTGCGTGCCACCACACTTGACTAATTTTTAAAAATTTTTTGTAGAGATAGGGTCTCCCTATATTGTCCGAGCCAGACTCTAACTCCAGAACTCAAGCAATTCTCCCACCTTGGCCTCCCAAAGTGCTGGGATTACAAGCATCAGCCACGGCACCCAGCCTTAGATAGGGTCTCCCTATATTGTCCAAGCTGGTCTCTAACTCCAGAACTCAAGCAATTCTCCCACCTTGGCCTCCCAAAGTGCTGGGATTACAAGCATGAGCCACGGCACCCAGCCTTATATATTCTTCTACCATGGAAGTTAGTAGGGTTAGGATTTCAAAATATGAATTGGGTGGGGTAGAGACGCAATTCAGCTCATGAGAAAATCCATATTTCAAATAGTTTTGCTTATAATGTTGAAGTTATGGGTCAATTTCTTGTCAGATGTGATCACCTCTGCCATTGACCTTGCATTACCTTTATCACATCATTTCAATACATAAATATTTTAAGACCCTTGCCCATTTCCCATGCTTATATATATAAACTGCAAACCCTCATAAGATG
Organism: Hylobates moloch; assembly: GCF_009828535.3. NCBI lineage: Eukaryota > Metazoa > Chordata > Mammalia > Primates > Hylobatidae > Hylobates > Hylobates moloch. Next base: position 62,053,954 of record NW_026652291.1, on the reverse strand, counting down.
CTGAAAGAAAAGGATGAATGACAGCACTGTTGTGCGGCACCACCCCTCCCTCATGGCACCTTGACCATCTGAAATCTAGACCATCTGAGGGCACTACCAATTTCTTCATTGCATAAAGCTCTGATTCATCCTTTTTTATATTAGTTCTAATATATCATAACTAATTTTATATTTAAGTACTATATTTTATATTAGTTCTAATATTTTATGTATACTATATATATACTTAGTTATAATATATTCTTCCAGTGTAGCAATGGATTGTCTTGTGGGTGTGATCATCCCATGTTGGAGACCTCTGATCCAGACCACACTTTCTAAAAACTACCTGCACATTTTCAAATTCAGACTGAAAAAATTATTTATAAAAAGGGCCTGTGGCTGTGATGTAGGCTGTGAAATCATGTTGCAGTCAAACCAAATCAAAAGGGCCCACAGACTTATGATACTCATTTTCTCTTTTCATTGCCTCCAATACACAGGTATTTAATTGTTCCCTGAGGTTTAAGGCAGTGGACTGAGGATAATACAGGCTCCAGCTTTCATTAGTTCAATGGATGATGCTGTTCAATCCACAATGTTTGGGGCATTTGTTGAAAATGTCATTCAGAAGATATCAACACTTTCTGAGTCACGGTTTGATTGAATTTATAGAATTACGTGATAGAAACCGCATTCTTCACAAAAGTCACAAGGCAATAATGACGACAAGGGTTGAAAATGAAAGATGCCAAATATTCTGATCAATTCAATGAGGCAAAAAGACAAGTTAGTTCACTCAGTTCTCCATGCATCAACTTCATAGAAGGAATGGAAATTCTACCTGTTTCCTAAAGAACTGCAGAGGTAAAATCTCCTTTGTTTATAATGCATTTGGCCAAGTGTATTCTAGTTCTGGGGGCCTAAATAGGCCATCAAAAGAGCAACAATGCAGAGGCCAAATTATATATTCAGAGGAAATTAACAGCCTGCCAAAAGGAAAGGAGACCTATCAAAAAGAACAAGATGGAACACCCTATTGAGGTGGCTGTAAAATTCTCAGAGCTGGTCCTGCAACCGTAATGCAAAAATAGCAACAAAAGCCAATTAAATGGAGAATGTTTGATGTTTTTCATCCTCCAAGTGCATTCTAAACTGGCACAAAACAGTTACTTTCTACAGTTCTGGGTAGAAAGGAAATAGCACGGGTGAGCATTACAACGGTATCTAATCATGGTACAGCAAAAGGAGAACAAGTCTGGAGCCTTGGTCCTCTGTGACCTAGGGATACTTACCTCACATCCTGCCCCACCTCACTGATCTTAATTCCCAAAAACACCATGCTTCTGGGTGTTTCTATGACTTGTAATGGTAGTTAGAAGCTAAGTTCATGTCTCTGCTCTACGTAGCTTAAACTGTCCTACTCAAGTCGCTTTGAGTACTGCCTCTATTTCATTGCACATAATTCTACAATTATCCATCTTACTACATCCCAATGTTCTTATCTAAACACTAATCTCCCTTACTAGACTACAAGTTCATTAAGATCAGGGATCATGTCTAATCTTTGTATTTCCAGTGCCAACACAGATACTGACATTTAATAAGTACACAGTAAGTGTTTGGGGGACATAAAAAATAATAACCTGTTCTACTGTTGAAAATTTTCAAAATCCCTAGTGTTGTCATACACATAGTCTTATAGACCCCTCACAAATTCATTATCAATATTCTTATTTTAAAGGTGGGAAAATTTGATCAGATGAGATAAATGATTTGCTCAAGGTCACAGAGCTTTTAGGAGCAGAAGCAGGACTTCCACCCAGTTTCTGATGCCTAGGTTAGTTAATATTTTTTTACCACCATACAGCAAATTCATGCTTTCTTCTGAGAGAGAGGGAAGGAGGCACTCATGCCCAATAGTAAGGGAACCAAAGGCAATATTCTAGGTCTGTAAATGAGAGAGTAAAGACCTGTGAGTTGCTTTCTTATACTGATAGAATACCTGGAAGGGTAGCCCACTATTCTGTACAATTAGTTAATGAATAAATGAATGAACAGGCTGCCAGACTTCAAGGCACAGACAGCAATTTTCATCTAACAATACAGCTCATCACTGGCTTCAAGTAAGGGCCTCAAATGTCCAGGTGAGGCCTGAAGGCTTTGAGGCTGATTCTGAGAGAAAGTACATGTGGGGTAAATCGGTTCTTATTACAATTGAGACCTTTGTCCCACAAAACAGGCACTGCATTAGTTCAGCTTATATTTAACTTTTTCCAGTAACTGCAAAGAGGCTAGGCATGTGTCCCTGTCTGCCCAGTGATCACTCCTATGCACTTCCCTCGGGATTCTAGAGCAGGGGTATTGAGAGTTTTCAAAAAGAGAGGCTTGGGAGACAGATGCGCTTGGGATGAAATCCTCGTTCCTCTCTCACTGCCTGTGTGGTGCTGGACAAGTTGTTTAACCTCTGTGTGCCCCAGAGTCCTCGTTGGTGGAGCTGGGTTGATGCGAGTGTCTATGTCATAGAGTTTCTGTGAGAATTAAATGGGGCTGAAACTTAGGTGATAATTCAACCAAGGTTTCTTAATTTGGAGTCCTAAGACCTCTGAGAGTCCTCAGATTTTTCTCAAAATTCAAAAGCTCTGTGAGAATGTAACCTTGTGTTTTCATTTTCATAATATAAATATTAATGCAACACAGCTGTGTCATCTGGATGAACATGAGATTCTAATAGCTGCCTATGTATTTGTGTTCACAATCAGGTGTACACCAGACTGAGGGCAAATGCTGTTACTACTCACTGTGCCAGATGCTGTTACTACTCACTGTGCCAGATGCTGTTACTACTCACTGTGCAAGACTTCTGAGGCAATTTGGACATAGACAAGTGATGGGAAAATTGAATCATTATATGGCTCATGACAGTGTTGGAAATTCAAACATCCAAGGACCTGTACCTTTGCTAAGTGCCATGCATATGTTGCTGATAAAGACGCAATAGGCCGGGCACGGTGGCTCAAGCTTGTAATCCCAGCACTTTGGGAGGCCAAGGCGGGCGGATCACGAGGTCAGGAGATCGAGACCACGGTGAAACCCCGTCTCTACTAAAAAATACAAAAAATTAGCCGGGCGTGGTGGCGGGCGCCTGTAGTCCCAGCTACTCGGAGAGGCTGAGTCAGGAGAATGGCGTGAACCCAGGAGGCGGAGCTTGCAGTGAGCCGAGATTGCACCACTGCACTCCAGCCTGGGCGACAGAGCAAGACTCCATCTCAAAAAAAAGACGCAATAAACACTCTTTTGTTAAATTATACTTACTATTTTTCAGTATGGGGAGTGTGCATTCTAAATTGACCAATCTTCAGTAGTTTAAAATGACTTTATAATTAAAATAGCAAAATAGTAATAATTACAATTTAAATAACGATTAGCAATAATTAAGATTGTCATGAGTAAAAATAATTATGCCAACTCATCTTTCTATTAATACACCTAGCATTGACAATTTAAGTTCAGCCAATACCTGCTTTTTAAACTGTCATGAATTTGAATTGTATTGGTTATCATTTTGTTTAAATATACATACATATATCTATGTCTATAGATAGTTTTTTTTTTTTTTTGAGACAGGGTCTCAGTCTGTCACCCAGGTGGGAGTGCAGTGGCACAATATCGGCACACTACAACCTCCTCCTCCTGGGCTCAATCTAACCTCCTACCTCAGCCTCCAGAGTAGCTGGAACTGTAGGTGTACGCCACCATGCCCAGCTAATTTTTTGATTTTTTGTAAAGATAAGGTCTCACTATGTTTCCCAAGCTTGTCTCAAACTCCTAAGTTCAAGGGATCCACCTACCTCGGCTTCCCAAAGTGCTAGGATTACAGGCCTAAGCCACCATGCCCAGCTTATATTTAATTTGCAAATTTGTTTTAGTTTTTATGATTGTATGGCACACATGTAGTTTTATATTTTTACATATTTCAGAAATTTTATAATAAAAAGTAATAAAGGTGTGCTGAAGATCTGCAAGAATTTATTTTCTTTAAAAGAGATTTGTATATACCCTGGATTACTCAAATTCAGACATTAAACCAGATTATCTCTTTCATGTTGAAAACCCTATGATAAGGAAACTAATAAGTGTAGGATACACACAGAAGGGATAGGAACCAATGGGGTGCCCTCAGATCATTATGAGACTTTTCATTATAATCATTAAACTATTTTTTTTTGAGAGAGAGAGAGAGGGTCTCACTCCATCACCCAGGCTGGAGTGCAGTGGCATGATCTCGGCTTACTCTTCGACTTCCTGGGCTCAAGCAATCCTCCCACCTCAGCCTCCCGAGTAGCCGGGACTACAGGCATGCACCACCACACTCAGCTAATTTTGTTTTGTTTTGTTTTAGATGGTGTTGTTGATGGTGGTGGTGGTGGTGGTGGTAGAGACAAGGATTAAGAGTGAGTTGCCTGGGTTGGTCTCAAACTCCTGGGCTCAAATGATCTTCCCACCTCAGTCTCCCAAAGTGCTGGGATTACAGGCCTGAGTCACCACGCTCAGCTCAAACTATTTTTTCTGTCTGCTTTCCTACAAGGAGAAAGTAAAGACAGCAGAGATATTCTAGCTGAACAAGAATGAAATGCTACCATGCAAATTCAAAACTATAAAGGGAAGCATCTCACACTTTGCATGGTTATATCTCATCACTCAGAGGTCAGTAGACAGGGAAAGAGCTAGTAGTTACCATCTAGTCAAATAAGGACTGTCTTGTCTGTGGAGGATTCATTACAAAACTGCTCTTAATATTTGTGAGCTACAAAGTCCACACATCTGAGTGAATTAACCCAGCAGTTTTGTTGTAGGAACCCAGCTGGAAAGTGTTTCTAAACAACTGATAGCAGCTCCTGTTTTCTTCAAGCCTAAACAATGACAAAGACATTGTTTTTTAAAGTTCTAGGGAGGGTGGGAAGGGTACGGCTTTTTAAATGTGTAGTGTTTATTCCTAGGCTGGCATCCTCTTTGCCTCTATTGATGAGCAGCACCTCTCCCTTTTATTTAAATTCAGTAGTTTGGTGATCATGTGGTTCCAGAGGAGAAGGCAGAAGTGATGGTGCAGCAGAGTCCCCACGCCTGTAACCCAAGTGCCAAGCTATAATCTGATAGATTCATGTAATAATAGGTTTCTAAATTGTGGAGTCAGACACAAAAGGTCATCAGCAGATGGTGAAACCGGTTGGGCCAAGCTAAGGGAATAACGCACCCTGAAGGGCACACTGCCTTGGACTGGCACAACATCACACGTGCTTTCTTCCTTCTTTTAGTCCTAACGTGAATGGATCTTCTCAAGTACGTGAAGTACTAGAGACCAGAGGAGGGCATCTAACCCCAGACAGCAAAAAGACAGGATGTCCACAGATGCTTGGTGGGAGAGATTGGACCAATAACCATGACAGTGACTCACTCAAGCAATCTGTGCCTCTTTCGCAAACATTTGAACTCAGATTGAGAGTGAGTTAATGGTAGATATAACTAGAAGCATAAAGACACAAAAAGACAATAATGACAGCTTGATATTTTGAACAGTTACTGGGTCCTGAACAGTGCTTTAAACATGTTACACCCATTATCTCTTTGATCCTACAACAAGTCTATGAGGTAGGTAGCATTAGTATGTGGAAACTGAAGCCAAGAGAGATTAGGTAAAGTGCCTGATAGTACACATAATAAGCCAGAATTCTAACTCAAGTAATCTCATTCCAGGACTCCAACTAAGCCACTATGCTGGGAGCAGAGATGGGGAAGAATTGCTGAGTCATGATAAGAGAAGGCACTACAGGAAGAAATAGTGAACTCTTACAGCTGGGCAAGCAATGAGTCAGCCTGGGTGGTCACTCCAGATGCTCCCAGACACATCCCAATTTCTGGGATGTCTTGCTGTGAGTGGTTTGTCACATATGTCCTAGTTGTGCAACTGTTCCTTGGGTTCCTGTGAAGCCTAATCTCATTTCCACAAGTATCCTTGTAATAAGCCTTCTCCATTGTTTTGGATAAGCTGTGGATAAACTCTCTTGCCTCCCAAAAGCCTAAACCTGGAGTAAACTGGAAATGATTCTCCAGCAGTGGTTCTCAAACTTTAGCGTACATCAGAATCACCTGGAGGTTTGTTAAACCAGATTGCTGGGCTCCACCCCCAGAGTTAGTGATTCACTAGGTCTGGGAGGGGCCCAAACATTTCCATTTCTAGCAAGATCCCTGGTGATGCTGATGCCACAGATACAGGGACCGTATTTTGAAAATGGCTAATTTAGAGCCTCACTAACCCCAATGTGGAGATGCCCAGAAACAGCGGCCTCAACTGGGAGCTTGTTAGAAATGCAGGGTCTCAGCACCCACACAGGCCTACTGAACCAGACTCTGCATTTTAAAACCCCTAGGTGCTTTGTGTTCGTGTAAAGTTAGAGAAGCACTGCTAGAAATATCAGGAAGCCACACACACAGAGGCTAATTTAGCAGGTTGGGAGTGTGGCCTGGGCATGGGGACTTCCCAGATCTCTCTATGTGATTCTAATGTGCAGCCAAGGTTGTGAACTGCTAATCTTTTGGTGACATACTGGCATTTTCTTTTCCTCCACACCAATGCACAGGATATGTACTTCTCAAGGAAAAAAAGTGGTCACTATATATATAATTAAACTGACAGAGGAAAAGTGGAAATAACATATGTCTTAGATCTCCATTTTGGCGAAGACAGGCTTCAGCTATAAAGAATCGAAGAATAAAATGAGACCAACAAAGTGAAATCATTTCTGAACCCAGTAAATATTACTGCAGCACTGATCTGCTGAACCAGCAGAGGAGTCCGAAAGAAAAATCTGCTCATCCCAAATGAGTATTTACTCTCAATATGATGTGTTTCACTAGCTCCTTTCCTCTGAAGCACTTTTTTTCCCTTGCATTGTTTTTTTTCTAATTATATGTGTGGCTTTAGACAAATTATTCCAATTCTCTGCATCTCGAGTTTATCAAATAAAAATCAAGAATAATCTCTAGCTCATGGTGTGCAGAGACTGAGTTTGATTCTGTATGAGGTGCCCAGCACAGACCTGGCCATCTAGTGAGAGAACAGTAAATGGTCTACTTGGGAGTACTCCTCAGTTAGAACTTTAATGATTAGGTAGCTAATGATCTGTAATACCCTCCTTAGCACCTGTTAATCTCACTTTAATGAGGAGAGTATGTCCGGCCTTTCACAGGAAGCCACAGATACTCCAGCCAGCAAGGTTGGAGGCAAGGCTGGATCTGGACCAAAGAGGCTGATCAGCAAGTGCTTGGGAGCCAAGTCCTGAAAACATTCATCAGAAACGCTTCCTGCAGCTTCAATGGCCTGTAGACTGGGCAGCAGGCAGCTCTCTAAATTTTACTGCAGTCAGAAGTTCAGGATGGGAACCTGCTCAGAAAGGGTGGGGCGCAGCATTTCAGGGGTTACGGTCATCTCCAGGAGAGTGGAGTAGTAGGTTGTGAAGAGGCGAGTACTTCTACAGAATCTCTGAAGTCATCATTTTCACGTAGGAAATACAGATGGTAAGGAATTGAGATGAAAAATGAAACAACTCTTTCAAGTGTGTTTCCTCCACACTTCTCTCTTATCCTCCTTTGTCTGAGCTCTTCCATGGGTGGTATTTTAAAAGCTGCCTTTTCCAGTAGAAGTTTTGTTATACTTTAAAAATGCTCAGAGGAATTTTTCCAATTTGGAGTCAATATACTTTGTATACTGATGAGATACTGCAGTTAAGTAATTAGCTGTCTGCAACTAGTTAATTAAGAGGTACTGCAGTACCTTGGCCTCAGGCATCAAGCAAGTCTAGCTGATAAGCTGGAAATTGGCAAATAAGGGGATTGACAAGACACAAGAGCATAATGCGACACTCAGGAATTTGTTTTTACGGTGGGTAAATGAGTGAGTGCCACCTAAAGTTGTACAGGTGGGTCTTTTTAAGAATCCCAAATATTGTCAGGAAAGCAGAGACTTCCAACTGTTGGAAAATGTAGCAGTAAACAGAATTCTTCCTGAATTTCATTCTATTTTTCCTTTTCCTATCACCCCAGTCCTGAAATTACTGAATTCAAAGGGAGAGTTAAGATTGAGAAACCCTTGAGGTTGCCACCTGGCAGGGTCACAACTAGCAGAGACCTCGTGTGGACTTTTAAAGGGCAGCTTTTCCTCTAGCCAGACCCTTGCCCTTGCTCCAGCATCCAGCTTGCTGAGTAGGACCTGAACTGGACTCCACCTACACTTACCCTTTGGGAATTCATGCTCAACCTGCACAACCATAGGCAGGACCCCCACCTCCCACCCACCCAGATCAAAGGAAGACTAGATTTCGGAGAGTAAATCCTCTCGGAGAAGAGATCAGATCATTTCTCCCTACCTTGGAAGGCAAGGAACATTTCCAAGTGAAAGGTCTTGTCTGCTACTCACCTACAGCACAAGTCCCACGGTGCCTTGAGTGTTTGCGAGTGTCTCCTCACACCCAGAAATGCCCCACTAAGGGACATCTGCATTTCTTGGAGCTAAGAATTACCTATTGGTGAGTGGAGTAGGAAATAGAGGAATAGTATCAGAATCTGGGCGGGCCTTCCACATGCCCACCTGAAGACCATGATGTGTGACCACGCCCCCTTAGGAGCATGCCCTCTCCCACTCCCTGCTCCCATCGCTTGCAAATTCTTACGTAATGAGAAAATCCTGAAAGAGTATACACATGTGAAGAGGATCAAAGCAGAAAACAAATTGGGAAATTACAGATTCCTCCTTAAGTCAAAGCACTAGACGATTTGAATGGTATCTCTCTCCCACGCAGTGTTCTTCAGTGCCATGCTCATTGTGAGCTGCACTGACTACCTGCATAAGAATCACTTGGATACATGTCAAAAATACATCCTAGGCTTACTAAATCTGAATTAGTAGGAACAGAGCCAGAAATCTACATCTTTTAACAAAGTATCCAGGTGACTTTTATGTATTCCGAAGTTTGTGAATGACTAATCTACCAGGGCTGGTATCTTACACAGTCAATGATCGTTTATCTATCAGAATCTGGGAGGGCTTTCCACAAGCCCACCTGAAGACCATGTGTGACCACACCCCCAGAGGAGTGTGCCCTCTCCCACTCCCCAATCCCATGGCTTATGACTTCATTCACATTTAGAGAGTGGACAGTGAATCCCCGATGTCATTTACACAGGTATCTATTAGCCCAAACCTAGTATAATTCTACTTGACTGTAAGCACAGAACAGCAATCTAACTTCCACTGGCCATAAATAATCATGAGCTTTTGCTAAGCTGTTTCCATTGAACTTATATGGGATCAATCATCCAGTTCTGAAACTTCCCTAAAACCAATCATATCTCAAATACATGCCCATTATCATGTATCCCCATTCACTCTGTTTCCAAATCTTGGGACAGTGCTGAGAAGAAGCTCTTTGCTGAAAGAGTGAAGGTATAGTGGGGATGGAAGGAGGAACACATGAGTAGGTCAACTTGTGTCTGAACAAGGCAGTCCATTTCCTGGCCACATTCAGAACCTTGTTTTTAGTGCCCATAGAAGACTCCATGAAGTTAAAGGGTGCAAAGGGCTTTAGGACAGACCAGGAGAACAGCTTTAAAGTAGCCAGGGTGTATTAGTTTCCTATTGCTGCTATAGCAAATTGCCACAAATTTGGTGGCTTAAAACCACACAGATTTATTATTTTATAGTTCTCTTTTAGTTAAAAATCTGGTATATGTCTCACTAGGCTAAAATCAAGGCACCGGCAAGGCCGCATGCATTCCTTTCTGTGGGGTCTAGGTAGGACATTTCCTTGCTTTTTCCAAGTTCTAGAGGCTGTCTACACTTGTTGGCTTGTGACCTCCTTCCTCCATCTACAAAGTCACAAAGGCAAGGCAAGTCCCTCTCATATCGCATCCCTCTGAGCTCCTCCTGTGCCTCACTATTCCACTGGTAAGGATCCCTGTGACTATACCGGGCCCATCAAGATAATCAAGCATAATCTCCCCATTGTAAGGTCAGCTGATTGACAACCTTAATTCCATCTGCAACCTTAATTCCCCTTTGAATGTAAGCAACATATTCACAGGTTCCAGGGATGAGAACATGGACATCTTGAAGGGGAGGGTGATTATTCTGCCTAACACACAGGAGAACTCTGAACCCTAGTTAAGGATGAGAGTAGATGTCATAAACACCACATGTCAATTCCAAGATACGAGGTTAGGCTACAAATAGGAAAGTAAATCTAGTGATCAGAAGCATGAGGGATTGAAGCAAACCAAGTTGCAGAACAGGAAAGAGGTTAGATAAAGTGGTTCAGGACCCATACAGAGAGTTATGCAGTAGAGTTGAAGGCTTGCTTTCACAGGATGCCAGTTGCATTGTGGCACCACTCATGAGCTTGAAAGGATGTGTAGGTCCAGACAAAATTTCACTGATGCTATCTCATCTCTCAATCTCTTACCATTTGTCATAATCCTCCTGCTTACTTTTCTCTCCTCTGTTTACCTCTCTGATCTCTTCCATATCTTCCTCCTAACCCTTACTTTTTCTTCAAAAATAAATGAAAGAAAATCAACTATATATAAAATTGGGGGAAATTAATGTTTTTACAGTATTTTCTGAATTTCATTACATACATATACTACATGCCAGTGATATCTGGTTTGATTATAACCTTCTAAGAGGCATCACCTTGTATTTATCTTTGAAAAAAATTGAAAAAGTTTTACATACATTTTAGCACCTGTTACAAAGAATCTAACAGTATCATGAACCCAGTAAACATTAAAATGTAAATTGATGGGAACAAAAAAGCATTTAAAAATTGTTTCAGGGAAAAACAAGAGGTCAACCTGAGATTCAGAGTTAAAGGAATTGCTGAGGAATAGATAATGCTACTAGGAACACTGGCTGAAATACACTGGAATGCAGAAAAAATTGGATTCCTGTTCTACTGGCTGCAGTTCTGCCTGGAGCAGAATTTTTTTCTTTTTTTTTTTTTTAAATGATACTTTCAGTTCTAGGATACATGTGCAGAACATGCAGGTTTGTTACATCGGTATACACGTGCCATGGTTGTTTGCTGCACCCATCACCTCATCATCTACATAAAGTATTTCTCCTAATGCTATCCCGCCCATTGCCTCCCACCCCCTGACAGGCCCCAGTGTGTAATGCTCCCCTGCCTGTGTCCATGTGTTCTCATTTTTCAACTCCCACTTATGAGTGAGAACATGCAGTGTTTGGTTTTCTGTTCCTGGATTAGTTTGCTGAGAATGATGGTTTCCAGCTTCATCCATGTCTCTGCAAAGGACATTAACTCATTCTTCTTTATGGCTGCATAATATTCCATTGTATATATGTACCACATTTTCTTTTGGTTTTTTGTTTGTTTGTTTTTGAGACGGAGTCTTGCTGTCGCCCAGGCTGGGGTGCAGTGGCACATTTTCTTTATCCAGTCTATCATTGATGGGCATTTGGGTTGGTTCCAAGTCTTTGCTATTGTGAATAGTGCTGCAATAAACATACATGTGCATGTGTCTTTATAGTAGAATGATTTATAATCCTTTGGGTATATACTCAGTAATGGGATTGCTGGGTCAAATGGTATTTCTGGTTCTAGATCCTTGAGGAATTGCCACACTGTCTTCCACAATGGTTGAACTAATTTTCACTCCCACCAACAGTGTAATAGCATTCCTATTTCTCCACATCCTCTCTAGCATCTGTTGTTTCCTGACTTTTTAATGATCGCCATTCTAACTGGTGTGAGATGGTATCTCATTGTGGTTTTGATTTGCATTTCTCTAATGACCAGTGATGATGAGCCTTTTTTCATATGTTTGTTGGCTGCATAAATGTCTTCTTTTGAGAAGTGCCTGTTCATATCCACCGCCCACTTTTTGATGGGGTTGTTTTTTCTCCTGGAGCAGATTTTTTTGGATCTCCTAACTGGAGCAGATTTCAGCATGTGTCTGTATTTCTGTATTAGATGCTGATACAGAATCATCCATGATCTTAAGTCATTCTCTGCCTCTGGCTCAGAAAGATAGTTGTATTCTACTGACTGTTCACTTTTGTGTTGGGTTGATTTTAAATTATAACAGTAATAAATGCTCAATTTATCTTCCCAAAATTCAAACCATGCAGAAATGCATGAAGAGCAAAAGTCACTGTTCTACTCCTTCCCCATTCCACATTCTCTCCCCCCAAAATAACCATTAAAGGTACATATTCTTCCTGGCCTTTCTCTGTGTCACACAGAGGCATATGAGCATATAGGTATATCATTTTTGTTGTTCTCATTAACTTGCTTTTTGCACTCAATACATCCTGGATATCCATCCATGGAAGTATAATTAATTCAACCACCTTTTTAATTGGCTTCATAAGGGAAAAATGCCCTGTGATTTGTTTAACTCCTCCTTTGTGGATGGATATTTACTTAGCTTCAGTTTTTTTTTAAAAAAAGCATATAATGATTAATTTCACTTGCTTTTTCCTGATCAGTTTCAACTTCAGACATATTCTCACACTATATTGTGATGCTGCCTTTGAAGGCTATTAGGCTCCTGTGGATCCTGTGGAAGGTTGCTGTGGTCATCAATACACAGTATCAGGCCACCTGGAGTTAATCTGGAACAAAGCAAACGGAGATTCTGGACAATGGAGCAGAACCATCCATCATTCTCCCCTGGGCATCTCCCTATCTACCCATAGGCTTCCTCTTCCCTCTCTACGAATTAACACAGAGGCTTGTGGGACTTAAATCAATAGTTCTCATGGGGCAAGTTATCAAGTTTAGGGAATATCTTAGTCTGCTTTATTCCTCAATTTATGGAAGAGTATTGGGCAACAATCTCTGAGAATTCTCAAAATGGCATTTAAAAAAGAATATGGATTTTAGAGACAGACAAATCTAAATCCTCCATCTGTTAAATTCCTGATGTTGATCAAAACACTAAACATTTGTGTTAAGGGTGCTCCCAGGATTGCTGCAAGAATTAAATAGAATATTAGATGCTCAATAAATTTAAGAGTTCCTTTTCATCTTCTTGTCTCCTTCTGTGTAGCCCCCTTGAATACCTGGGTCTCTCCTTCAACCTGACAAGGCACCAGTCCCAGCCAATATAGTCTTGCCCTCTCCTTGAATCATGGACCGGAGGCTGCTATTTGGTCTCAGTTCAGCCAGCTGATTTCCCTGAAGACTAGGTTTTTGTCCTTGCTCTTCTTTCACCTCATGTTTAGAAAGGAAAGATTTTCTTGAAGGACACTACTCCACCTAATTGTCCCATCCTCATTTCTCTAAAGCTTAAAAGCCTCTGGATTCCAAAGCCTGCCGGACATTGGATCAAAATTGCCAATCTTGGATTTAGACTTAACCTTCTCTTATTCATCATTCCCTTCATCTCCCCCCACCCCATCATTCAGTCTCCATTTATGTTTCTGTGCCCCCATTCCCTCCAATCTGTGCCCCATTCCCTCCAATCTGTGCCCCATTCCCTCCAATCCCTGTGCTGGTTCTAACATAGCTTTCCTTTGCTAGAACAATGAGGCATTGCCATGCAGTCTATTAGGCTCCCAGAAGTTCACCTGGGCTGATTGTTTATCTTGGTTCTAGTAAATAATGCTGATGAAGAGAAGGAAGTAAAGTTGTCCAACAGAAAGGTATGTTTCTCTCTCCTTTCTGTCCCTCCTTCTTGCCTATTAGTCACTCATGGTACAGGAAGCTCCCTTTTCTCCCAAATTGGGAAAATTTATCAGTCTATGGAGAGAAATCTCTGACAAAGTCAACTAAATCAATGAGCATACAATAGCCCATTATGAGAGCAATGGGCAAGAGTGGAAAACAGAAATAGCCACTAATATTCCACAGGTCTGAGATCAAGTTAAAACCTTATAGAAACTAATCAAAGCTGGTCGGGCGCGGTGGCTCACGCCTGTAATCCCAGCACTTTGGGAGGCCGAGGCAGGCGGATCATGAGGTCAGGAGATCGAGACCATCCTGGTTAACACGGTGAAACCCCATCTCTACTAAAAATACAAAAAATTAGCCGGGCGCAGTGGCGGGCGCCTGTAGTCCCAGCTACTCGGGGGGCTGAGGCAGGAGAATGGCGTGAACCCAGGAGGCGGAGCTTGCAGTGAGCCGAGATTGCGCCACTGCACTCCGGGCCGGGTGAAAGAGCGAGACCCCGTCTCAAAAAAAAAAAGAAACTAATCAAAGCTTTCACCTTTTTATGTTTGTACCTGGCTGTGTTATTATTAGAGTTATATCTAAGTGCTTTTCTGAAACATTTGCAAATGTGATTGCCAGAATGGCAGAGGCATAATGTCAAGCATTCTGCTTTCATTAACGAATCTATCAGAACTTGCCTCTTAGCTTTATCACTAAGACCATTAGTGTCTTTAAATATTAAATAATCATAATAATAAAGAAGGAAAATGTTGTATATAATTTGCAGAGGTGCTATCTGTATTCATTAGGATATTATTTCAGCTGTTTAAACAGAGACCAAATCGCAACAGCTGAAAACTAGATAAAAGGTTATTTCTCTCATTAAATTTCAATCAGATAGGTTCAGTAGGTAGACACTCTACTCCACAAGATCACACAGGGATCAAAGCTCCTTCTATCTTATTTTGTCATTTCTTACAGTGTTGTTCTTGTCATGGTCTAAACCAGCTGACCCCACTGCCACATTCATCCATCAGCCTATGGGAAAAGGGAAAAAGGACATGGAAGGCAAGCAGCTTCCTTTTGGGAACAAGATCTAGAATTATGGACGTTATTTCTGCTCACATGCCATTGGCCAGAACTTGGTTGTGTTGCCACACCTTGCTAAGAGAAACTGTGAAATGTAATTTCTAATTGAACAGTCATGTGTCCACTTAGACCTCAGGTGGTTCTGTTACCAAACTTCACCATGCCACATATACAACTTCTAGCCTACTTAAAAATATATATGTTAATAATCATTTCCCCATGCTGTTAATAAATCTTCATGAACATCATCTTTAATGACTATGTAATGGTTGTACATATGAAAGTATTTCCCTGCTGTCAAACATGTAGGTAGTTTCCAGTTGGGGATTTTATAAATAGTACTGCAGTTAATATCTGCCATATGAATCTTTATTTGCTTTTCTGGTTATTTCCTTGGTATTTATTCCTACAGGTAAGACTGTTTTAGTGAAAAGTTATGCCAATTAACCTTCTCCTCAGAAGCAAATGAGAGGGCCAAATTTTACACCACCATCACTCGCAGTAATTTGGTCTTATTTTTATCTTTGCAAATTTGATCAATTGAAAATTATATCTAATTATAATTTTAAACTTCATTCCTTTAATTATTAGTGCATTTATTACTCATGAATTTTAACATGTTTCAGATATTTATCAATTATTTGTATTATTACTCTTAAGAATTCGTCTTTGCCCATTTATTATCTTAGCTTTTTTCCAACTGTAAAACAAGATAGTAATAGTACCTGCATAATAGGGTATGGTGAGAATCAAACAAGAAAAGGAAAGACAGAAACTTTGTTTCTTCTGGTTTCTCCTGATCAAGTTCTGCAGACTTGGGCTCAGTCTATGTTGTAGCTACAATGGAGTGGTCTGAAGAGCCCTCATCACTCTGCCACAAAGCCCCATCTTATTTTCTTCATCGTACTGATGATGATCAAAGATTCCATTTTTCAGTGGTTTACTTATTTACGTCCCTCTCCTTCCCCACTAGAACCAGGCCCTTGTCTCTCTTCTCTACGGATATTTCTCTACCACCAAAACAGCATCTGGCACACAGTAGATGCTCAATTAATATTTTCTAGATAAATAAATAAACCTTCTTCCCTCACTGCCAGAATCTCTTGACCTTGTTAAAAACTTAGGCATAGTCTTCAATTACCTCTTTTCCAAAGACAAGATGTGATGCCCCCAACAAACCCTCCCACATTCATGCATACTCACTGACTCATGCTTCTAGGCTCTTCTTGCCTCGGCCCCCATCTGTCACACTTACAATCCCAATTCAAAGTGCCACCGCCAGTTGCTCCCTAACATTCCACTGAACACATCTGGCATGGTTTCTACTAAAACATGTAAGTTTCTAATTAGGAGTAGTCTCTAATCACGAATGAAAAGAGAAGGCAAAAAAGAGGAGAAAAACTCTGATCTGGCTGACTATAAAATATCCTCATGCAGAAAGGAATGTGGCTGCCTGACTTTCTGGTTGGAATCTGTGAGCTAGCAACAGGCTGTGTTGGTAACAGAGAGCTTTTTCATATCCTCTGCCAGATGATGTGTACTTTTCCACACCACAGGGTGGAACAAATGGAATCCATGACTGTGCTTCTCAATCCAACACCACTGATGTGGCAGGATTTGGAAATTCTCAAGTTCAGCACGTAGTCTTTCTATATCCTGCTTATCAGAGCTGCTGCAATTAAAAAATATATTCTTGTACATTTTGAGAGGGATTTTCATGGGGTGTTAGGAGAGAACAGATGTGGTCCCTCTATCTAGAATAAAAGTCTAGTTAATGTCAAATTTTAAATTCGTTTTATTTAGCATGCAGTAAGAGCTATTGTACATTTTTTTCTTCAATGTCTTGTCCTGTTTTACTTTTGTTGCTTCAGAATTAATATGAATAGTTTCAAATGCATTTTAATATTTGAAAATCAATTCCACTTTAATTGGCAACTATTATGGTCTATAGGAATAAACGTTTTTGAGATCCAATAATTAAGTAATTAAATTTCAGAGTCTCTTTGACAAATTAAAAAGCAGGGAGAACATATGAATTGCTTTTAGAACTTAGGGCTTAATACTCCGTAGTAAAAATGTGAGCTATCTTTCTGAAGTTCCCATGGAAGGCATACCTCCAGTTCTCTCAATTCCGAAGCCTCTCTCAACCTCTTCTTCTCTTCCTGCATATACTCAGTTCCTTTCTGAATTGAATGGAAGTCCTCTTTAGTAAACCTACTTCAAAAGTATGTTCTGACCACCCTTAACCCCAAATCTTCCCATCTTGAAACAAGGGAAAATACCCTCTCCTCTCATTGTTCTATTTAAAAGTGTCTATAAACTCATGAAAAGACTGCATGTTACTTTAGAGTCACACGAGACACATTTTTACTGGAGATTCATTGGCAAGGGAATAAGTGGTTGGCCAGATAAATCTTTTCATGTGTCCCATTGTCTCACTACATCCTAAATGTTCGTTCAACAAGGCTCTCTATCGTGGCCAACATTCAGCATGCCTGCAACTAAAGCAGAGTTTGTTGTTTCTTCAGTCTTTTCCAGATACGGCCTGGGATTTACATCTGGGGAGCAAGGATACAGCAGCCCAAGAATAATTAGGTGGGGCAAAATATTTACTCTGATGAACAAGGCACTGACAAGGCAAGCGAATCAAAATATCCCCAGTCACGGATACGATGACAAACTCTCTCTCTCCAAGTCCTCCTGTCCTACTGTTGTTTGAGTGATTATACCTAATTCCATCTCAATTCCCCTCAATGTTCCTCACAAATTGATGACCTAATACTTCATGCCAGGACATTCCTGGTTATACTGGAATTCTAAGGCATTTTAATTATCATTGTGCTTTCAGAGATACTGATTTCTACAATACAGAAAATGTTGAAACTTACAAGTCTGTGAAACCAGAACGTACAAAACCTATCTGGTTCTGAGTAGTATTGAAACTGTCAAGGGATAAATTGGTATTTAATAAAATCATCTTTTTATTATTACCATGGGAACGCTCCACAGTACACAAATACAGATGCTAAAAAGGAATAAAATACCCAGCACCTCTGGCATACATTAATATAAAGGCAACATAAAATGACAGACAAATATACAAAATATTAAAATAACTACTCAGGACAATATTTAAAAGTTTCCAAGGTTTTCAGTTTAGAAGACCAATTTTTTACAAAGTTCTAGTATGTCAACAAAAGTGGGCATCAGTAAGACCTAGCCCAGTAGCTAATGAATCTGGAAAAGTCAATCTAACAGGACTCTATTTTTTGCACAGTAATTTAAAAGACATTACATTTCAGATGTTCTAAGATTATTCTTCAGAAGAGTTCAGATAAATGACTTTGATAATGACAGCTTTGAATGTGGGCAGATCTTCGTTTCTAAGAGGAAATCTGAAACTAGGTTGTGGCAGTGACAGTCACAGGATCCTATAAGCAAGGTCACTGTTAGGAAAGGCAGTAGCGTGCCATCCTGTCAGCTGATAGCAATGGGCCTTGGGCCTGAAATACTTCCTTACCAAGAGATAAAGAGTCCTCACAGCCTGTGTTGGACTTGTCACCTTGGGTGGGAATATCTTTCTGTTTCAGACTCAATGTATGCTCCTTTGTTCTGCATAAGCATGTGTGTTATTTGGCACCTGGCCAACACCATGATTATATCTGTTCCCTGTGGAAAGGGAATGGCATTCTTCCACTATACCACAAGAGGGGTGTGTGCAGGCCAATGACCCTGTGCCAGCTGCCAGGAGGGACCCCCTGTCTGTGGAGGACCAATACCTACCACCAAAGCTGACCTCACTCCATCTCTTATCTATATGAGTGAAGCATTACTCCATCCAGTATTTCACTACTTTGAGTTTTCCTTGGAGACTCCAATACCAAGACGCAGTGGGCAGAAGTGCTTCTACTTCTGCTTCTGATAATAGGCAACAGATGCCACTTTCTTGACAGTCATGCTTTAGATGCGGCAAGAGTCCTGCCTCATAAGCACTTAGAATGAGAATAAGTTGAAAATGCTAAACTAGCTGCAGTAGCAGATGAGCTTCCAAGTTATCCTGCAGGACTTGTAACATCACATAGACATCAATAAGATGGCTTCATCCAGAGGAGATGTGGAGGGAACACTGAACACTGTTTGTCTTGAAGAAGTTGTAGAAACTCCTAGGAAAAGCAGTGTACTGACCTGGATTTAATTTGTGAACCCAACCCAACGGTGAGCCAACAATGAACTCACTGAGTTACAATAGGCCATCAAGGCCATGTGATCTAAACACTTACGTCATTATTTCACAGAGGCCAGCCTGTCAAACAGCTGTATCAGAATCCACCTGGGGGAACATTCTTTTTTTTTTTTTTTTTAATACCTTAAGTTCTGGGATACATGGGCAGAACATGCAGGTTTGTTACATAGGTAAACAAGTGCCATGGTGGTTTGCTGCACCCATCAACCCATCATCTACATAAGGTATTTCTCCTAATGCTATCCCTCCCCTAGCCCCCCACCCTCAACAGGCCCCAGTGTGTGATGTTCCCCTCCCTGTGTCCATGAGTTCTCATTGTTCAACTCCCACTTATGAGTGAAAACATGCAGTGTTTTATTTTCTGTTCCTGTGTTAGTTTGCTGAGAATGATGGCTTCCAGCTTCATCCATGACCCTGCAAAGGGCATGAAGTCATTCTTTTGTATGGCTGCATAGTATCCATGGTGTATATATGCCACATTTTCTTTATCCAGTCTAACATTTATGGGCATTTGGGTTAGTTCCAAGTCTTTGCTATTGTGAATAGTGCTTCAATAAACAAACGTGTGCATGTGTCTTTATAAGAGAATGATTTATAATCCTTTAGATATATACCCAGTAATGGGATTGCTGGGTCAAATGGTATTTCTGCTTCTAGACCTTTGCAGAATCGCCAACACATTGTCTTCCACAATGGTAGAACTAACTTACACTCCCACTAACAGTGTAAAAATGTTCCTATTTCTCCACATCCTCTCCAGCATCTGTTGTTTCCTGACTTTTTAATGATCACCATTCTAACTGGCATAAGATAATATCTCACTGTGGTTTTGATTTGCATTTCTCTAATGACCAGTGATGATGAGCTTTTTTTCATGTTTGTTGGCCACATAAATGTCTTTTTTGAGGAAGTGTCTGTTCAGATCCTTCACCCACTTTTTGATGGGGTTGTTTTTTTTCTTGCAAATTTGTTTAAGTACTTTGTAGATTCTGGATATCAGCCTTTTGTCAGATGAATGGATTGCAAAAATTTTCTCCCAAACTGTAGGTTGCCTGTTCACACTGATGATAGTTTCTTTTGTGTGCAGAAGCTCTTTAGTTTAATCAAATCACATTAGTCAATTTTGGCTTTTGTTGCCATTGCTTTTGGGGTTTGAGTCATGAAGTCTTTGCCCATGCCTATATCCTGAATGGTATTGCCTAGGTTTTCTTCTAGAGTTTTTATGGTTTTAAGTCTTACATTTACGTCTTTAATCCATCTTCAGTTAATTTTCATATAAGGTTTAAGGAAGAGGTCCAGTTTCAGTTTTCTGCATATGGCTAGCCAGTTTTCCCAACACCATTTATTAAATAGGGGATTCTTTCCCCATTGCTTGTTTTTGTCAGGTTTGTCAAAGATCAGATGGTTGTAGATGTGTGGTTTTATTTCTGAGGCCTTCATTCTGTTCCATTGGTCTATATATCTGTTTTGATACCAGTACCATGTTCTTTTGGTTACCATAGTCTTGTAGCATAGTTAGAAGTCAGGTAGCGTGATGCTTCCAGCTTTATTCTTTTTGCTTAGGATTATCTTTGCTATGCAGGCTCTTTTTTGTTTCCATATGAAAATTAAAGTAGTTTTTTCTTATTCTGTGAAGAAAGTCAATGGTAGCTTGATGGGGATACCATTGAATCTATAAATTACTTTGGGCAGTATGGCCATTTTCATGATATTGATTCTTCCTATCCATGAGCATGGAATGTTTTTCCATTCGTTTGTGTCCTCTATTATTTCATTGAGCAGTGGTTTGTAGCTCTCCTTGAAGAAGTCCTTTACATCCCTTGTAAGTTATAGTCCTAGGTATTTTATTCTCTTTGTAGCAATTGTGAATGGGAGTTCACTCATGATTTGGTTCTCTGTTTGTCTATTATTGGTGTATAGGAATGCTTGTGATTTTTGCACATTGATTTTTATCCTGAGACTTTGCTGAAGTTGTTTAACAGCTGAAGGAGATTTTGGGCTGAGATGATGGGGTTTTCTAAATATACAATCATGTCATCTGCAAACAGACAATTTGACTTCCTCTCTTTCTCTTTGAATACCTTTGTTTCTTTCTCTTGCCTGATTGCCCTGCCCAGAACTTCCAATACTATATTCAATAGTAGTGGTGACAGAGGGCATCCTTGTCCTGTGCTGGTTTTCAAAGGGAATACTTCCAGCTTTTGCCCATTCAGTATGATATTGGCTGTGGTTTGTCATAAATAGCTCTTATTATTTTGAGATCCATTCCATCAACACCTAGTTTATTGAGAGTTTTTAGCATGAAGGGGTGTTGAATTTTATCGAAGGCCTTTTCTGCATCTATTGAGATGATCATGTGGTTTTTATCATTGGTTGTGTTTATGTGACGGATTATGTTTATCAATTTGCGTATGTTGAATTTGAGTGTGCATCCCAGGGATGAAGCCGACTTGATCATAGTGGATAAGCTTTTTGATGTGCTGCTAGATTCGGTTTGCCAGTATTTTATTGAGGATTTTTCTCATTGATGTCATCAGGGATATTAGCCTGAAATTTTCTTTTTTTGTTGTGTCTCTGCCAGGTTTTGGTATCGGTATGATGTTGGCCTCATAAAATGAGTTAGGGAGGAGTCTCTCTTTTCGAATTATTTGGAATAGTTTCAGAAGGAATGGTACCAGCTCCTCTTTGTACCTCTGGTAGAATTCGGCTGTGAATCCATCTGGTCCTGGGCTTTTTTTTGGTTGGTAAACTATTAATTACTGCCTCAATTTCAGAACATGTTATTGGTCTATTCAGTGATTTGACTTCTTCCTGATTTAGTCTTGGGAGGGTGTAGGTATCCAGGAATTTATCCATTTCGTCTAGATTTTCTAGTTTATTTGCGTAGAAGTGTTTATGGTATTCTCTGATGGTAGTTTGTATTTCTGTGGGATCAGTGGTGATAGCCCCTTTATCGTTTTTTATTGCCTATTTGATTCTTCTCTCTTTTCTTCTCTATTAGTCTGGCCCCTCTGCTGCAAGTCTGCTAGAGTTTGCTGGAGGTCCATTCCAGACCCTGTTTGCCTGGGTATCACCAGCAGAGGCTGCAGAACAACAAAGATTGCTGTCTGTTCCTTTCTCTGGAAGCTTCGTCCCAGAGGGGCACCTGCCAGATGCCAGGCAGAGCTCACCCGTATGAGGTGTCTGTCGGCCCCTGCTGGGAGGTGTCTCCCAGCCAGGAGGCACGGGGGTCAGACACCCACTTGAGGAGGCTGTCTGTCCCTTAGCAGAGCTTGAGAGCTGTGCTAGGAGATCCTCTGCTCTCTTCACAGCCAGCAGGCAGGGACGTTTAAGTTTGCTGAAGCTGCACCCACAGCCGCCCCTTCCCCCAGGTGCTCTGTCTGAGGGAGACAGGAGTTTCATCTATAAGCCCCTGACTGGAGCTGCTGCCTTTCTTTCAGAGACGACCTGCCCAAAAAGGAGAAATTTAGAGAGGAAGTCTGGCTACAGTGGCTTTGTGGAGCTGTGGTGTGCTCTGCCGAGTTCAAACTTCGCAATAGCCTTTGTTACACTGTGACGAGAAACGGTCTACTCAAGCCTCAGTAATGGTGGATGCTCCTCCCCTCAATAAGCTCGAGTGTCCCAGGTCGAATTCAGACAGCTGTGCTGGCAGCGAGAATTTCAAGCCAGTGAATCTTAGCTTGCTGGGCTCCATGGGGTTCGGATCTGCTGAGCTAGACCACTTGGCTCCCCAGCTTCAGCCTCCTTTCCAAGGTGGGTGAATGGTTCTTTCTCATTGGCATTCCAGGTGCTACTGGGATATTTAAAAAAAACTCCTGCAGCTAGCTTGGTGTCTGCCCAAACATCCACCCAGTTTTGTACTTGAAACCCAGGTCACCCGAGGGAATCTCCTGGTCTGTGGGTTGTGAAGACTCTGGGAAAAGTGTAGTATCTGGGCTGGAGTGCATCGTTCCTCATAGCACAGTCCCTCATGCCTCCCTTGGCTAGGGGAGGGAGTTTCCTGACCCCTTGCACTTTCTGGGTGAGGCAATGCCCTACCCTGCTTCTGCCCGCCCTCTATGGGCTGCACCCACTGTCTAACCAGTCCCATTGAGATGAGCCCGGTACCTCAGTTGGAAATACGGAAATCACTCGCCTTCTGCGTTGATTCAGCCATCTTACCAGCCACCTCGGGAACATTCTTAAAATACAGATTTCCAGGCCACATCTTGGGGACTTCTAAATTAGTTAGTCTAGAATAGGGCCCAAGCAACTCTACTTTTAACAAATTCCACTGTTGGAAAAGCAACTTGAAAAGATGCGTGTATATACTGGACAACGGGTGATATTCCAGGCAGGAAATCATGTCAAAGAGCCATCAGACTGTGGGTCCTAGCAAGAGGCTGAAGCATGGCAGCATTTAGAGATGAAAGCAGACAGGCAGGCCAGCAGAGGCCAGTGGTTCCCGTCCACAAGGCCTAGAAGAAGGAGCACAGTCACAACCATGAAGTGGGGTTTAGAGAAAGCTGCTCAGTGCTGAAAATGATCAAGTCCTGAGCAGGTTATCCACACAGGAACACAAGCATGGCAGGACCAAAGAGGTGAGTGGAACTGGACAAACCTGGGGCTTGGTCATGAGAATAGGACAGAGGCCCAGTCTTTAAAGCTAACACAGAATTAAGGGGCATTAGTGCTTGTTGAACAATTCTGTGGAAGGTGCTTTTCACAGGCTGGCTCTGGTGTTACCCTCACAAACACTGATTTAATCCCCATTTAATAGATGAGGTGGATTTAAAAGGTGAACAGGGGCTAATTTTTATCTTACTGGGCCACAATATCACCATCTTTAAAATGAGCAGAATAATTCTTACCCTGGCATGGTATGGTCCCTGGTACACAGTAATGTTTACAAGAAATTTCATAGTCTCTGAAAGGACACCCTACACTTACGTTTTGCTATTTTGCAATAAAATGTGTCCAAAAACCTACCACTGCTTTTTATATCTAGTTAACTTCCCTAACTAGCTTTTAAAGCCCTCTCTTACCCAATCACACGCTCCACATCAAATGCATTTCTCACACTCCTCCGAGCCCCACACTCCATGCAAACTAACCCAGAGGCACACCAGGCTTCCTTTACCATCCTCTCTATTGCTAGGTGGTGGAACACATCTGTACATTTTCCCCTTCCTCCTTCCTTATATATATAAACAGTGAATTTGTAGTAAATACATGATCTATGCCAGGCACTGTACTGCGTATTTTATTTGCATTATTTCTTTCAAGAGTCACGATGACCCTTTAAGGTAGCTATTATTATTTTAACACTTTTACCAATGAGTAAAGTGAGGCCTTAAAGAAGAGACACAGCATACTTAAGATGACACATTTAGTAAATGACAGAGACATGCTTTGGTCTCAGGTTTATCTGTGAACAAAGCCTTCGCTTCTAGCATCTGTGCCATGCTCTCTGCTGTTGACTCAAGCTGTTGGTCATACAAGGCTGAACTAACACTCACTTCCTCCCTGAAGGGGAGGGCACCTCTAGGCTTCACTGGATCAAAGGCAACACCAAAAATTTTATTTAAGCACATCAAAGTCTGGAAACCAAAAAGAGAATCAGTGAGAACACTTCATTATCCCTTGCAAAAGGTGCCCTAAAGGCAAAACAGGGGAAGAGTGAAGCTCTCTGAATCCTTAATACTTGAGTCTTGTTCCAGGAAGACATTAGGTGGGCCTCGTTTATTTATTTATTTTTATTTTTTTATGGGAATTTTTAAATTTGTGTCTAAGTAGGTATATGTATTTGAACATAAGACAGGCCATATTTCATACAGATTGTGTGTATTATGGATGAAAACATATTTTGTGTAAGTCAGAAATAGGCATCACTTTCACCATGGCTCGCCTGAGGTAACTGTTTTGGTTGCAAAGCCACTTGGTCACCAACATCTGTTAGTCACTTAGGAACCAATCTAAATTAGATAGGTGGCAGGAAGAGAGTGACTCTGTGTGTGTAGCACTGGAAAGTCAGATATCTTCAAATAGCAATCTTAAGGTAATTTGGGGTACTGTCTTCTTTTAATATGTTTTCTGATTATAAAAATAACACATCATAATCATAGTATCATTGAAAAATACAAAAATATATAAAGAATAAAATTCTTTAATCCTGTGATCCCGCTTCCAGAGATAACAACTAATATCCTTTATCTTTCTTTCCAGTGAAGTGATCTTTAAAAGCCAAGGAAAGGCAGATAGGAAAAATGAAGATAAATCCCGAACTTTTAGTCTGCATTTCAGTGTACATCGTTGAGAGAATCCACGGAAACTCCAGGAAGCTTTTATCAAAGATAGAAGTTGTACTTGCCAACACATCAACAATTTATGTTTAGAAACAAGATACTCAATCTCAAGTTATCTTCCCTCTGTAAGCCACATTTAGCTTTTTAAAAATCAAGATATTGAGATGCATTATACATATTGCAAAATTGATGTTTTTAGGTGTACCGTTTTATAAATCCTGACAAATTTATACAGTTGTGTTTCCAATACCACAAACAAGAAACAGAACATTTCTATCACTCCAAATGTTTCTTTGTGTCCTTTGTAATCAGTTTTCTTCCTCCAAGGCCAGAGCCTGATAGCTACCAATCTGTTCTGTGTCTTAATTGCTTTGCCTTTTCTGGAAGGACATCTCAATGGAATCCTATAGTATGTAGCATTTGAGACGGGCATCTTGCTTCTAATATATTTGAGATTCATCAGTGTTGTTGCATGCTAAATCATATTCCATTGAATAGGTTTGCTGCAATATGGTTTATGTATGCACCAGTTGGTAGACATTTCTATTGTCTGCCAATTTTGGCAATTATGAATAATACCAATATAAACATTTGTGTGCAAGTCTTCATGTGCAAGATGTGTTTTCATTTCTTTTCAGTAAATTTCTAGTAGTGAGATTATGAAGTCATATGGTAAGTGTATGTATAACTTTAAAAGAAACTGCCAAACCATTTTCCAATCAGGCAGTAAAAATCTGCATTTGCACTGGCAATGTGTGATAGTTTCACCCACTCCACATTACCATAAGCACTTAAGATTACCAAATTTTTAAATTTTTAGCCATTTGACTTGCTGGGCTGTTGCTATGATTTAGATTTCCCTAAGCACTTAGAATTATCGGATTTTTTGTTTGTTTGTTTTGTTTTGTTTTGTTTTGTTTTTTGAGATGGAGTCTCGCTCTTGTCTCCCAGGCTGGAGTGCAATGGTGCCATCTTGGCTCACTGCAACCTCCGCCTCCTGGGTCTAAGCAATTCTCCTGCCTCAACCTCCCAAGTAGCTGGGATTACAGGTTCCCACCACCACGCCAGGATAATTTTTGTATTTTTAGTAGAGACGGAGTTTCACCATGTTGGCCAGGCTGGTCTTGAACTCCCGACCTTAGGTGATCTGTCCGCCTCAGCCTCCCAAAGTGCTGGGATTACAGGCATGAGCCACCGCACCCAACCAGATTATCTGATTTTTTTAATTTTAGCCATTGGAATAGATGGGCTGTGGTTATGATTTAAATTTCCCTAGTGACTAATGATAGTGGGCATCATTTTATGATTTTTTTTGCCATCTGTATCTCCTTTGGTGAAGTATAGATTCAAATAGTTTGCCCATTTTAAAATTCAGTGTGTTTGTTTTCTAATTATTGTGTTGTGAGAGTTATTTTTATATTCCGCATACCAATGCTTTGTCAGGTAAGTGTTAACCAACATATTATTATAATGTGTGGCTTGTTTTTCATTTTCTTTTTTTTAGGATTTTTTTTAATTTAACTTTTATTTCAAGTTCAGGGGTACATGTTTATGTTTGTTATATAGGTAAACTTGTGTCATAGGGGTTTGTTGTACAGATTATTTTGTCACCCGGGTATTCAGCCTAGTATCCATTAGTTATTTTTCCTGATCCTCTCCCCCATCCCACCCTTCATTTTCCAATAGGCTTCAATGTGTGTTGTTCCCCTCCATGTGCCCATGTGTGCTCATCATTTAGCTCTACCTTGTAAATAAGAACATGCAGTGTTTGGTTTTCTGTTCCTGCATTAGTTTGATAAGGATAATGGCCTCCAGCTCTATCCATGTTCCTGCAAAGGACATGATCTCATCCCTTTTTATGGCTGCATAGTATTCCATGATATATATGTACCATATTTTCTTTATCCAGTCTACCATTGATGGGCATTTAGGTTGATTCCATGTCTTTGCTATTGTAAATAGTGCTGCAGTGAACATACGTGTGCACTTATCTTTATGATAGAATGATTTATATTCCTTTGGGTAAATACCTAGTAATGGAATTGCTGGGTCAAATGGTATTTCTGGTTCTAGGTCTTTGAGGAATCGCCACACTGCCTTCCACAATGGTTGAACTAATTTACATTCCCACCAACAGTGTAAAAGCATTCCTGGTTCTCCACAGCCTCATCAGCATCTGTTGTTTCTTAACTTTTTAATAATCACCATTCTGACTGGCGTGAGATGGTATCTCATTGTGGTTTTGATTTGCATTTCTCTAATGATCAGTGTTGTTGAACTTTTTTTCATATGTTTTCTGACCAGATAAATGTCTTCTTTTGAGAAGTGTCTGTTCATATCCTTCACTCACTTTTTAATGGGATTGTTTGTTTTTTTCTTGTGAATTTGTTTAAGTTTTTTGTAGATTCTGGATATTAGGCCTTTATCAGATGGACAGATTGCAAAAATTTTCTCCCATTCTGTAGGTTTTCTGTTCACACTCATGATAGTTTTATTTGCTTCAGAGAAACTCTTCAATTTAATTAGATCATATTTGTCAATTTTTGTTTTGGTTGCCATTGCTTTTGATATTTTTGTCATGAAATCTTTACCTGTGCCTATGTCCTGAATGGTATTGCCTAGATTTTCTTCTTATAGTTTTGGGTTTTACATATAAGTCTTTAATCTATCTTGAGTTAATTTTTGTAAAAGGTGAAAGGAAGCGGTCCAGTTTCAATTTTCTTCATATGGCTATCCAGTTTTCCCAGCATCATTTAATAAATAGGGAATCCTTTCCCCATTGCTTGTTTTTGTCAAGTTCCTCGAGATTAGATTATTGTAGATGTGAGGTCTTATTTCTGAGATCTCCATTCTGTTCCATTGGTCTATGTGTCTGTTTTTGTACCAGTACCATGCTGTTTTGGTTACTGTAGACTAGTAGCATAGTTTGAAGTTGGGTAGCATGATGCCTCCAGCTTTGTTCTTTTTGCTTAGGATTGTCTTGGCTATACGAGTGTTTTGTTTTTTTTGGTTCCGTATGAATTTTAAAGCAGTTTTTTTCTAATTCTGTGAATCAGAAAGTCAATGGTAGCTTGATGGGGATAGCACTGAATCTATGAATTACTTTGGGCAGTATGGACATTTTTGTGATATTGATTCTTCCTATCCATGAGCATGGAATGTTTTTCCATTTGTTTGTGTCCTCTGTTATTTCCTCGAGCAGTTGTTTGTAGTTCTCCTTGAATAAGTCCTTCACTTTCCTTGTTAGTTGTATTCCTAGATATTTTATTCTCTTTATAGCTATTGCAAATGGGAATTCATTCCTGATTTGGCTCTCTGCTTGTCTATTATTGGTGTATAGGAAGGCTTGTGATTTTTGCACATTGATTTTGTATCCTGAGGCTTTGGTGAAGTTGCTTACCGTTTAAGAAGCTTTTGGGCTGAGATGATGGAGTTTTCTAGATACAGGATCATGCCTTCTGCAAACAGAAACAGTTTAACTTCCTCTCTTATCCTTTATTTCTTTCTCTTGACTGATTGCCCTGGCCAGAACTTTCAATACTATGTTGAATAGGAGTGGTGAGAGAGGGCATCCTTGTCTTGTGCTGGTTTTCGAAGGGAATGCTTCCAGTTTTTGCCCATTCAGTATGATATTGGCTGTGGGTTTGTCATATATAGCCCTTACTATTTTGAGCCATTCCCTTCAATACCCAGTTTATTAAGATTTTTTAACATTAAGGGATGTTAAATTTTATCAAAGGCTTTTCTGCATCTATTCAGATAATCATGTGGTTTTTGTCTTTAGTTCTGTTTATGTGATGAATTATGTTTGTTGATTTGAGTATGTTGAACTGGCCTTGCATCCTGAGGATGAAGCTGCCTTAATTGTAGTGGATAAGCTTTTTGATGTGATGCTGGATTCTGTTTGCCAGTGTTTTATTGAGGATTTTTGCATCAATGTTCATCAGGGATATTGGTCTGAAGTTTTTTTTGTTTTTTGTTTCTTGTTTTTTTTTTTTTTTTTTTGTATCTCTGCCAGGTTTTGTTAACAGGAAATGCTGGCCTCATAAAATGAGTTAGGAAGAAGTCCTTCCTTTTCAATTGTTTGGAATGGTTTCAGAAGAAATGGTACCAGCTCCTCTTTGTACCCCTGGTAGAATTTAGCTGTATATCCATCTGGTCCTGGGCTTTTTTTGGTTGGTGGGCTATTTATTACTGCCTCAATTTCAGAACTTGTTATTGCTCTATTCAGGGATTCAACTTCTTCCTGGTTCAGTCTTGGGAGGGTGTATATGTCCAGGAATTTACCCATTTCTTCTAAATTTTCTAGTTTATTTGCATAGACGTGTTTATAGTATTCTCTGATTATTGTATTTCTGTGGGGCTAGTGGTGAGGTTTTTTTTTTTGAAATGGTGTTTTGCTCCTGTTGCCCAGGCTGGAGTGCAATGGCATAATCTCGGCTCATGGCAACCTCCACCTCCCAGGTTCAAGAGGAAGTTAAACTGTTTCTGTTTGCAGAAGGCATGATCCTATATCCAGAAAACCTCACCCTCATGAGTAGTAGGGATTACAGGCATGCCCCACCACTCCTGGCTAGTTTTGTATTTTTAGTATAGGCGAGGTTTCTCCATGTTGGTCAGGGTGGTCTCGAACTCCCGACCTCAGGTGATCCACGCGCCTCGGACTCCCAAAGTGCTGGGATTACAGGCGTGAGCCACTGTTTCCAGCTGGTGATGTCATTTTTTTAAACAGTGAGTCAGAAGCATGAAAACAAATAGTGATAAATGCTTTAGAAAAATCACTCTAGACTTTGGTTTTAACAGCATTTCAAGTGGAAAGTGTATTTTAGAACAAACAAGTCAATCTGCCCAATTCTCATCTCTGTATTCTTCCTGTCTTTGTGCTTGCTTTAGGGCTTCTTTTTTTTTTTTTTTTTTTTTTTTTTT
>NW_026652291.1:61965846-62023606 GCF_009828535.3 Hylobates moloch | reverse complement strand
GGGTTTCACCATGGTCTCGATCTCCTGACCTCGTGATCCACCCGCCTCGGCCTCCCAAAGTGCTGGGATTACAAGCGTGAGCCACCGCGCCCAGCCGCTTTAGGGCTTCTTTACTCACACCCGTGGACTCAGCCTTGGTCAGCTCAATCGTGGACAGGAGGAATTTAAGAGCTCTAGCCTCACACTGACTGAGGATTATGTTCTCTTATGCTACTCTGGCCCTGACCTTATACTCAGGTTCAAATACTAAGACATGATTGATTGATAGACAGATGATAGATAGATAGATAGATGATAGATAGGTAGATAGATAGATAGATGATAGATATAGATAGATAGATAGATAGATAGATAGATAGATAGATAGATGATAGATAGATAGATAAACAGGTAGATAGAAGTTTATATTATACACATATGCACAGATCTATGTATCTGTATCAGTCAACCTAGCTGTCTATCTATATAGATATATCTGTATGCCAGTCACCTGGTAGGTGATATGGCACAGTTTAACAAATATTTATAAAGGGCCTACTATGTACCAGCTTCTGTAATGAGTAAGACATTTCTAATAAAATTAGAATAAGATGTGGTTCCTGCACCTAAATAGTTTATAGTCAGCATCATGCAAGTAGAGATTACCTTTTTAAATCATCAAATTCTGTAATGCAGTTATTATTTAAACAGAATTGTTTTTAAAAGACCAGAAAAACACAGAGAAATTAAACAGCTTGCTCAAGGCTCTGCAGAGAATAAATGGTAGATGTCTCTGACCCCCAAATACAAACACTTGATATACTTGATATACTGCCTGATATACGTTGCTACTGCCTGTGAATCTTTTCAAGATCTAATCCCCAACTTTCATCCTGTTTCTAGCAGGTCAATCAACCTATTAATCACTTTGCCTGACTCTTCTCTTGCTAACTCTGAAGATTCCTCTAGCGAAGTCCCTAGGAACCGAAATTCTCCCTCTGTACCCCAGGTGGCGCTTGAAGTAGTGCTTGCCAGATGCCCAGAGCTGGGCCCTCAGCTCTCCTCTCTGGGTCCCCCTGTTCAAGGCAGAGAGAGTCATAGTGCTGGAGTCCATGGGCCTAACAGGATCCCTGTTTTTCCAGTGGTGACCTCCCTAATGCTCCTGGTTTCATCAGATGATCCCACTCACCTGTCTCCTAGCCCCATGGATACCATGCCACTGCCTAGTTGCCAACACACCTCTGGGGCCGCCAAGGCCTGGCTGGGGGTGTTCTAGGTTCCTGCCTGTCCATGTGTGCCCTATCCCAAGGTGGTTAGTCAATTTATGCCTGGCCACACCCCACAATATTACAGGAAGTTCCATAAAGGCATTCAGTCTTCCAGCAGAGCGGTCAGTCACTAAAATCACACAGCAGAGGGGTTCTGCATCAGAGGAGAGGGGACTGGCAAGCTGGAGGGAACGGTGCAGTCTATCTCTGTTTCATACACACACACACACACACACACACACACACACACACACACACACACTGCCTCTCTTTCTTTCTCTCCTTTCACATACACAGTCTCTCTCTCTCTCTTCCACACACACTCTCCCCTTCCTCTCTCTCCTCTCCACACTTGCCCTCACTCCCACAACCCCCTGAGAATTACGGTTCTCTGGAACTGAGCCAAAGCAAGGAGTCTTCACCCAAAGCCACAGTGAAGGGGTCAGAGGGTCAGAGTCATTTGCTATGAAACTAGCGACACTCGGGCTTTAGGGCCCCTTTTGTTCACTGGCCTCTGTGAGTCTTGGCGGTTGTAGGGTGTTCTATGTGGCAAAGGGAAACCAGGCTACAACAGGAAACATTTCATGTAAGCATTTCTGATAAATTACCTAAAGATATCTCTCCAGAAAGGGACAGGAGCCATGCTGTGATTTGTTTTCTCGTTCTAAGTAAGTATCTTTATTTATTCTGCAGGAAAATCAGAGATCACTTCCAACTCTCCTTAAGCTCTTATGCAGGTTTTCCCAGCTGGATCTAGAAACCAAATTGACACCAGGCAGATTAACAAGAGAAAGCATACAAATCTTATTCATTTTACACGTACGTGGGGATCTTCACAAGAAAGAAAATTAAAAAGTGGCCAAAGCACGATGCGTTTATGCTTTTTAGACAAAGAATGATAAATTTGAGAAGAAATGTCAAGACAAAGAAAATCTGGCTAGGAGTAGTACATTTCTAGGGGACTCAGTAGTAGATATATTGGGGGGCATGTAAAACTAATGAAAGATAAGAGTTACTTCACTAAGCATATTCATCCAGATCCATTACAGTTCTCCATTCCCAGTGCCTCGTGATAAGGGTTATCTTCTCACCCTGGTACAGAGAGAGTACCCCTCCCAGAGGAACCTTTATGGCTTGCTGCATGCAGGAAGAGACAGGTCAGCTAGCCTTTTCTAAACTACAATCTCTCCAATGTTTTCAACTCAAAATAATCAATACACCAATTCAGCATGTTGTGGGATGGCACATCCTTCCCTCCTTTAATATCTAAGTTAATATTGATGATTTTGTATATTAGCAAGGTTCCCAAAATCAAATGAGCTGTGGGCACCACAAAGCCAAGATCTGCTCCTGAGGAGGGGAGTACTGGTACTGAAGAAGCAAGGAAACTCAAAAATTGTGCTGATATCAAAACATCAGGAGAAGAATCAAAAGCAGTTAGGGAAGTAGTTGCACGGAGTCTAGGATTCTGGAGTCCAGTTACAAGCAAACGAAGTGGGAAGAATTCAAAGAATTGCCTGAGTAATTGTGGTTAATGGACAAGGCAGGGTGTCAGGGACCCAACCAAGAGACCTGGAGTTGGTTTTGTGGCTGCAGTCCAAGGAGAGGAAACCAGAACATGAGCGCCACTGCACAGACTGGGCAGATGGCGGGAGAGGGGAAGAGAAAGCCACTAACAGTCACCGTCGTTGACCCCGAGACATTGTACTTCAGTAGTGGGGCTGGGTGCCTTACACTTTTAGGCTGCATCAGGGATTCCTCAAAGAGGATACAGTGCTAAACCTACAGTTATCAGGACAGGCAGCAGAATCTTGCCCATAAAGAGGGAATAAGAATGCATACCTATTGTTGAGATGATTCAGTCAATGGTGTAGATAAAATGTGTAGGCTGGTACTTTATGCAATCATGGGGAACAACTCAAGCTCTCTGGAATATGATCCTACCTTGAATATAGTAAGAAGAAAAGGAGTTTAAATTCTCCTGGTAGGAGGGATGCAAATTCATTCAAAGGAAATAAGGCAGTAGGAAGGAACAGCTAATTTGGCTTTTAGAAGTAAATCATCAATGCAATGCAAAGATGCTGTTTCTGTCCTTGGCTTATTGATTTAATAAGTTTCTTGGTAAACTTTTTTTCTGCTCAGTTGGCAATTGGTTAGTTTTCCTTTGTAGTAATAGTAATAGTTTAAATGTTCCTTGCAGTAATGACTGTAATTGCTATATTTTATTTTCTAAGTTGATTTTGTACTCTAATATCACTCTGCTATGTTTCCCTGTGTTGTAGGAAATTATTTTTAAATGACTTTCCATTTCAATGCCATGTTTGTGGACATCCCCCCACTGCCCTTCATCCTCAGAAAGGAACAGCCTCCTGTGGGTTGACTTGGTGATATCTGTCCATAGATAATGTCTCCAGCCCCAGGCTCATCACTCAGAGATCTGCCCTCAGGAGGACACGTTCATCCCTAGCACCAGAGACATGTCTGCCAAGGCTTTTGGAACCGATTTTATCCCCATGCAAAAAGCTAGATTCTAATTCTGTCTGATCGCAAAAGGTTGAATCTAAGCCTTACAACTGAGCTTCATAGACCAAAACAAGAAATACATGGAAAAGTTGCCAAAGGATTTTAGAAGATTAGAGGCTTTAATTCATTATAGATGTGGACCCTTTTGCTTTCCTCTAAGGCAAAAAAATATTCAATTTTATTAAGAAAAAATTCCCACTAACTGTGGCCATGTTCAAAGCACTCACAGAAAATATTTTGAACACACAGGGTTTCGCTCAAGGAAGAATATTCATCATCTCAGGGTGGGGGAAAGGAGCTGGTCATTCATTTCCTCTCACCTTATCCTAACATTTATAATTAAAAAGGGATGGATTTGGCTTTGCCTAATCTCTATGACAAAGCAATTCTTGCCTGATCTCTCAAATTCTCCCCAGTCCAGAGATTGTATGACCAGAAGGTGGGATCATAAATTCCCAAGAGATGACAAAGGTGAAAATGGAATCAACAATCGCTACCTAAATTTTCAGGCTCTGAGACACCTTCCTATACTATATGAATAAGCCACAGCAAAATGCTTAAATCTCTCCAGCTATTTTTTCTTTCATTGATAAGTTATATTTCTTTTTGAAGGAAAGAAAATATCTACCTCAGCTCTTGTTTATTAAAACTTACATAATAAAGACACCACAGGTGAAAACACAGCCACCATCACTCTATATTATTTTCTAAAATGATTTATAACATAACATTCAGCACAGATAACAGTAAAAGTTAAAAGAGGTTCATGAAATACAAAATAAATCCAATTTAATAAAGTCAAAACAAAATCATTGTTCTTTTGTAAATGTTGATCACAAAGCTTAAAAAATGTACTTGAAATGAAAATCTTCAGAAATAAAACAATTGTACCAAATTCAGCTTAGTGTTTTGAATTTAGTATGTACCAAATAAATTTTTATTAAATTATTCATGATCTGTGTCACCAACTGTGAAGATCAATACACAGTCATATGATCTTGGGTGAAGTCTGTGCAGCTCAACATAATTCAGTTAATTCAATATTACAAGTGCCACTGCTAATTTGCCCAAATTATACTATCAATTCCTCCTTAATTATCTAGTTGATTTCTCAGCCCCACATTCCACTTTATGTCTGACCTCAGAATGACATACAAACATAAAAGTGGAAATTTAAGAACCCTCAGATATGGTTCAAAATCTAAATCCATGACAGCGTGGCAGCAAGACTAGTGGTACTCACACCATGAGGCCCCCAGGGATCGAGGTGTTCACAGGCTGTCCCTGTAGCCATGCCCTAGCCTGTGATGAAAGAAACCACTATACAGTGACTTCTCTGGGAAAATCTTCCCTCTGCTGTAGAGAAAATACAATCAGGGCATTACCTGATTGGGCAAATTGATTTATGCTCTAATAGGTATTGATTATCTGCCAGGCCATGGCCTCCTTCTGGGGGTACTACAGAGAGAAACCCACAGACATTTTTCTCACACCAGTCAAGTAGCTTAATCTATTACCTCACATGGTGGCTAGGGCAGCCTGTAATTAATATAGTTCAGCCAGTTTGAGAATCTGATTGGAAAGGCAGAGAAAACCGTTGTGGTGCTTTGCAAATGATTCTGACTCTGAGATATCAGAAAAAGGGTGCTTAGGAAAAAAATAGTATAGGAGAGGCAAAATTTTACCTCTAGTTTCATAGGACTTTAAAGCTGGGCCTGAGAATTAAACTGACCTCAGACAGATTAACAGAAGAGAAGTAACAAACTTATTTGATATAAGTTTTACATGACACCAGAGCCCTCATCAGGAAATGAAGACCCAAAGAAGTGGCACAACTGAAATGATTTTGTATATGCTAGGTTGAACAAAAAGGGTCAACTGTTGAAAACTAAACTATTCAGGGAGGTTAAAGGAAGATAAAAATAATTTTAATAGGGTCTGTTTGTTCAGAATTTTCTCAGTCTCATCTTCCCATTCTAATGATAAGAATGTTACTTTCCTTCTGATATAAAGAGGACGTCTTTCAACTGAGGGTTTTATCTCCTGCTTTTAGGGAGAAAAAGGGAAGCATTGGAACACCCTTCTTGTACCTGCTGTTTGTTTTTGTTTTTATTATTATTATTATTATTATTATTATAATAATACTTTAAGTTTTAGGGTACATGTGCACAACATGCAGGTTTGTTACATATGTATACATGTGTCATGTTGGTGTGCTGCACTCATTTTTTTTTTTAATGACTTTAATTCAAAATAATCCTTCTGCTAAAGTGGCACATTTGTCAGGGGGCAGGGAATATTCTGCCTCCTTTCAGTAGGTGCAGATGGATTGTCAGTACAGGTGAATATGTCTAAGTGCTCATACAACAGGCAGATCTGCCTCCCCGCCCCCTTGGGATCTTTCAGTGGTTGGCTTTGAAGTTGGCATAATTTTTATCTTGAGTTTCTTAGACATTCATCGTAAGACTGAATACTTTTATTAGGAAAACTGATCTTGCTAGCTTTTAATGGTTTCAGTTGTAACTTTCAGTGACAAGGAACACATTCCACAGTGCAGTGTGGGAGGAAGCATCCCTGACTATGAGTCACAAGACTCAGGTCCGGCTCCACCTCCCCCAGCGATAATCACAGAAAACCACCACCAAGGTCCATTCTCCATCTCCAAAATGGAATCGATGGCTACTCTCTGCCATATCCAAAAGGACTATTGAGAGGAAATACTATAAGACAGTTCAAATAACTTTGGAAGAGAAGCAAATATACCCTGATAAGATAGTCAGGGGCATAGGCTGTCTGCACACAGAGGCAGAGAATGAAGGCAATTAGTCAAACAGTTACTGCAGAAACCACCCCTACCTCCCACAGAGAAAAAAAAAAAAAGATGCACAGTGACTTACCAACACTTATTTTACTCAGCAGAGTATTTCAGATAAAAGGAAAATCTTGGCCGTCTGAATTACCCAGATATTTTCCTTAAAACCCTCTATTTCACATGTGTAGTGATAACCCCAATAAGGACCCTATTCTCTCTCTAGAAAATGGGACAGTAGACCTGAAATTACATCTTTCCCTTGGAATTTAATTTCTAAAGAAGACAAATTATTCTGTTACGTTCACCCAAATGGAACTTCAGAAGGCCACAAGACCTATCTGGAGTTAGCTAAGGGGTTAAGATTCAGAGTCTTCCCGACAGTGTCTTTTCAAGGCATATTTTTAGAGTATCAGACTGAATCCCGGGGATTTCTGGGTGACTCTCGCAAAGCAATACAACTTAGCCCTGTGGTTGTGCTGCCAGGACACATACATCAGGATCTCAATAAATTGCAGTGCTTCAGGCTTAGACAAGCTTTGGGGGATTTTACTGTGATCATTATTTTAATTTCTGGAAAGAGATTGTGAAAGTTCTTCTCAAACCCATAGATAGGATAAGAGGATGATACATCAGTTTTGCACACTCAACTTAAATATTATTTGAAGGGAGAGAAAAGGAAATTATTCACTTGCTGTGTCTTGCTCTTAGATTCCAGAAATGAATCTACAT
This sequence comes from Hylobates moloch, assembly GCF_009828535.3. Taxonomy (NCBI): domain Eukaryota; kingdom Metazoa; phylum Chordata; class Mammalia; order Primates; family Hylobatidae; genus Hylobates; species Hylobates moloch. The sequence goes on along the minus strand of NW_026652291.1, from coordinate 62,016,295 downwards.
TCCTAATTTTTCAAAGACATTTAATGGAAGCCTGTGCTTCTCAATTTTCAAGACTAATTCACCCTCTACTGTCTTTATAGCTCAGGTATATTATTTAGCACAACAATTTTCCTATATTTATAAAGCAGATCATTTTAATAATGCATAATAGTTATTGAGAATTTCAATTAGAAACTCTTTATTTATGCTACTTTTTTTTTTTTTGAGACGGAGTCTCACTCTGTTGCCAGGCTGATGTGCAGTGGCGCGATCTCAGTTCACTACAACCTCCACCTCCTGGGTTCAAGCAATTCTCCTGCCTCAGCCTCCCAAGTAGCTGGGACTACAGGAGCGCACCACCACACCCAGCTAATTTTTGTATTTTTAGTAGAGACGAGGTTTCCACATGTTGGCCAGGATGATCTCGATCTCTTGACCTCAGGATCTGCCCATCTTGGCCTCCCAAAGTGCTGAGATTACAGGCGTGAGCCGCCACTCCCAGCTGCTATTTATGCTACATTTTTATAATCAACTTGGATGGAAGACAGACAGAGCTCTATATTCATAACTACAAAATGTTTTATATGCAACTTCCTGAGTATAACCTAATTGCCTATAGAGAAAAAAAAATGCTCTTCTAGAAACACCTTCTGTTAAAGTATCTTATGTTCAGGAGAAATTGAACAAATGTGACAATGCAAACTTCATACCTACTTATGGTAGCACTCCAGGAGCCTGCCACGCCTCCTGGAAGCTGTCAAATTCACTTCTGGGTCTCAAAAACGGGAATACAAACATTTTTCTAAGTTACTGCATAAGTCTCACCCAAACCTAGCAGTGGTCAAAGTCTCCTCCTTTACCCTTAATACTAAGACCCTTTTATCTAGGCAGTGGCTTTACTCTGTCCTACTAAGAGATAGGCTCTCCCTTCAACTGCTCATCTCAGACCAGGCCAGTAATCAACCCTACATCCACCTCTCCCACCTTCAGGAGAGCCACCTCCTGCTGGGTCCATACTGGACCGTAATTCAGAGCAGGAGCAACCTAATACTACACAGGAAACTTGCAGCAGCAAGGGAAAAAAAAATAAAAAAACAAGTCTCTGTCCTGATCTTTCTAAACAAGGTTTTCATACAGATGCAATTTGAACCATACTAAGAGCCCAGCATTAGATTTATGTTTGGATTTCTGATGCTCAAATGATGATCTACAAGCCCATTAAATCACTATTGATGTTTGCAGGATCTAATTAAAATGAGAATAAAAGATATTGTGTGTGTGTGTGTATGTGTGTGTAGCATTGTAAGTTTGTCACTATCCTTATCCCCAAAAGACCTACTCTCTATTGTGTCCTTCTGTTTTTTTGTAAAAATTATCTTTTATGAAATGATAGTTGTATTAGAAAGTTGTTTTGGTTTTTTATTGTTGTTTGGCTTGGGTTTTTTTAATTTGACAAAATAAAACATTGAAAACCTGGTAAGTCTCCACATTTTGGGGTGGTATGGGTATTTTACTGATCCTTGAAATTCATACATCTGGGATGTATGACCTAGACAACATGTACCAAATCTATCTGATGTTTGAATGCTTCTTAATAACTTTCACCTATTAGTCCTAGTTCTAGCTCCTGCACCCGCACAGACTCAGCTGTCCCTGTTCCAGATGAAAGTCCTTTCTATAGTTGAAGACAGTGCTTCTGTTCCCCCTAAGATCTTTTTTTCTCCAGAATTAAAAATCTTCTATTGTCTTCAACTCTACTTTTGAGCCAGACCTCAAAGTAGAGCCTGTGGGATAGAAGAAAACATTGAAAGAAAGAAATATGTATATACTTAAAGAAATGCCATTTCTTTTATGTTTTATAAATGAGGAAATTGAATCCAAGTGGTTAAGAGACAACTAAGATCTAACAGTTTGTTAATGACATTCACTACTCAACAAATCAAAACTTCTTGCCCTTGAGAAATGTTTGCATTAAAGCAAAGAACAAAAAGACAGTAGCAGATGTATGTAAACTGATTCAACAAATATTTTCAGTGTCTAAACTATGTCATGAATTACAGTAGCTAAAAGGAAACAGGTTCCCTGCTTTTGAGGAGCTTAGAAGCAAGAAATAGTAAGTAAATAAAATAGCAAAAATAGGAAAAAGTAGCATGACAATAGAAATAACTACTTCACTTGGGGAAGCTGGAAAGGCACAAGAGAGGAAGTGAAATTTAGGTTGGGCAATGAAGGATGAATAGGAATTTTCCAAGGAAGGTTAAGTGTGTTTGGAGGAAGATACAGTGAGTTCAATTCCAGAGAGCTGAACTTCAGGTAATTTTGAGGCACCCGGAGGAGATAACCAAGGGGCAATTACACCATGAAAAAAGAAAATTGAAAAAAAAACAGACATATGTGGTACATGCCCACAGAAAGTAGTGCTGAAAGAAAACTTTTTCATTTTTCTCCCAGATTGGAAAATGCTTTGTATGAACGTTTAAGATGAATTTACTTTTAACTATATGGACAAGGAAGGTTTTCTTTCTGAATCATGATGGAGAAGTCCATTCTCATTGATAGCAACAAAATAAGAAAGAGAATAGGAAATATAGCTACCAAGGAGGTGAGTTTCAACATAATGAGAATAAAGTTACTCAGTGTTAAACTTCCTATCTTTAACTTGTAGATACTTGTGGAGGTAGTGTTAGCTTTGAAATTTCTTGAGATTGCCTGCTTAAGATTAATTTCATATAAATATGGAAGTTACTTCTTGATACTTGATAAGCACTTTGAAATTATTTTTATCCCAGTAGAGACAGGTAGTTTCATTTGGAGTTCAGGCAGATCAGGATTACTCTGTAGTGAGAGCAAGTACATACAATACAACAGGCTGCATTTGTATGAGACAGTTCCGCTATGATCTCTTCAACCACATGCCCGGTGAGCCCGCCTCCTCCGTGCTCCCTCTACCACCCACAGACTTCCACTCCTGGTGTCTCATGCAACATAAACATAGACATCAACACCTCAGCTTCCAGATACACTTAAACACAATACCGTGCACATAATAGCAGCTTAGTAACTATTCCAAACACGATGATTACAATTTTAAAAAAATAAATAAATTTGAATCAACAATACCTAGCAACACTGCCTGTTCACATGCTTAGGATATGTATTTGGAGGTCTTTTAGCAGGCATAGATCTTGGAGAAAACTTCTTGCAGGTACTCCTTCCTTTTTACCCATCTCTTTGAAAGTTTCAACTCGAAATTTTAAATAATATCCTGGATGCTCTATTTGGTTATGTTAACCTCTAATACTACATTTAAACTTACTGAATAAAATGATCACTCTCTGTCCTGGGGCTTCTATTTTGAATTTTCTCTTGGCACCATTTTAGCATGCACTTAAAACTGGGATTTTTTTTTTGAGCTTGGATGAGATGCAGAATAATTTTCTGTTATGCATGACTGAGAGGCAGGAAAGATATTTCAGAAAAACAAAGCTGTCTCTAAGTGGTTATAAGAATAATTTGAGATAGGACTGCTAGAGAATTTAATTTTAGCAGTATTAATATGTGGAACAAAATACTAAAATGTTGCTTTCCTACTTTGTGGTACATTGTTAATCGTACATAACAGCTATGATTAATTCAAACTTTGGTTGCATCTAAAGAATTCTCTATTTTCCTGCATTATTCTGTAAGTATGAGATGAATAAAAGCATTTCAGTCTGATGTTGTTAATTATCTCACCCCTTAGTCACAGATAAATCCCATGGAAATGTCCTTTGTAAATGCACTCTAATAACGACCCCAGAATACTTAATTTATGCACAAAAGTTGATATAATTATTTCTCTTGGTAGCTTGTTTTAACACGTTGATAGCAAGAAAATCAAGAGCCTCCATCAAAAATACAGAGCTTCAAAATAAAAAACCGAGACTTAGATACAAACTATTCAAGGATATTGTTTTCTTGGGCTGTTGGTCATCCTCTCTCCAGTTTAAACTGCCTCTCAGCAAAAATGCCAAGATAGTTTCAGAGAATATTACACTCAAAAATATTGCCTCTACATATATTGGCAGTAAGCATTGTCTGGGAAGGAATAATATTATCTCAGAAGGCTACAGAAATTGTTCAGTGAAAAATAATGAAGTAAATTCAATGTGGCAATTCAAAACTTTGAAAGTAAAGGCCTATTTTACAAAGGTTTTCAAAGCTAATTTGAAGTTTTCTTTTGAAAATTTTTGACTCCAGCATAGACCCTACTCCTTAAGGCTTAGTAAAAAAAAGAAAAAAAAATTTCTCCTTTGTAATGAATGCTTCAAAGAAACTTCTGAGCAATAACTTGTGGTACTGTGAGATAATTCATTTTAAAGCTAATTGTGAAAGCAAGGTCATCATTTAAAGAAAATCAATGAACAGTTTCTCCAGCTAATCACAGAACTGATGTATTCCTTGTTCTCTTTCTCCTTGACTTCTTTATAACACTAAATACAGTTGAAAACATTTGCCCTTTTTCCTCTGGTCATAGCACTTGCCTTGTTCTTTACCTTTCTCTCCAACCATATTCTAGGTCCCTCATCTCTATGTTACCTTCTATCCCCCTCTGATCATTAACGCACCATCAAAATCTTAGCCATGTAAGGCAATGGGATTCTATCTCTCTTTAACTTTATGATTTCCCACATCAAATCTAACCCTGACTGTTTTAGTTATAGCAAAGGCACATTGATTCTTCCAATCACTCAGAATTACAACCTCAGTCAACTGATTATCTCATACTCATGCCCCATATCTAGACACTGCCCCTCTGGATGTTGTCATTGTAATGTCACCCAACAATATTCATTTCTGTGTGATGGGATTTTGTAATAAGTGTATATTAATTATTTAAACACACACACAAAGTACATCTCTAATATATTCATAGGCAATACAATCCCTAGAGATCTATATCTTATATCCATCTCTTTCTTATCTCATTGTTAACCTTTCTATTCATCTTTGCTTGATTTCCCAGCTCATTTCACACGTCCTCAATCTCCCACTTCTATCCTGTCTATGTAGACAACTTCACATTTTACTTGGCTAAGAAATGTTGAAGCCTTCCAGTGTGGGTTTTCCCCACTTAAGTTCTTAAAAACCCTCAATATTTTACAAAATCCTCATTCATTCTTCACTTTCTTCATTTTCCAGGTGGCCTTGGTTCTTTGCCTATCTGTTCTTGGATCTTGGCCCATCAATCAATTATCCCCTATCCCTCTCTGGCATTTTCTACCTCTTTCTGAAAAAACAACTTCTTCCTTTCTACCTTCAACATTCTCAAGAACTTCATCCGAGAAAAAAGGGCCTTCTTTTAACCCTGCTAATCTCTAAAACTACCAGGCCAAGTCTCCCTTTCCTTCACACTACTCTTCTTGAGTGGGCTCTGCCTCCCCTTCTTAATTTCCCACTGACTTCTCAACCCACTGTATTATTTTCAGTCTTGAGCACTTTGCTGAAACAGCAATCTTGAAGACAATGGCTTAATTACTAAAAGCCAAATCCAATAGCCTCATTGCAGTTCTTAGTCTTCTCAGCTTCTCTGATACATTTGCCACAGCCAACTGCCTGCTGATTCTCAAAATTCTCTCTTCTATTGGCTCTGTGATTTTCCAATCCCCTGAGTCCCTTTCTATTTTCTTGACCCTCATTGGGTTTCGTTTTTGGCACATCTTCCTCTTTCTATCCTTTAATTATAGATTTATCCCAAGGTTCTGTTGTTAACCCTTCCCTTCTCTCTGTATATTATTTTTTAGGCCAATTTCACTGGCTTCCATGTGGCTAGCAAATCTGCGTATCTTCCTTTTCTCTTGAAATGCAGACCAGATTTCTAACCACTACCCGAACAGCTCTATTTGGTGTTTTGCAGGCACCTTCAACTCAACATATACAGAATGTAGCTTACCACTTTCCCTATAAACTTCCCATCCTTGCCTGAATTTTATCAATTTCCTTTCATATTAAAAAAAATCCAATAGAATTATTCTATTTACTATCCCCAAACACAGCTCAACCATTACTTCCTAGATATTTTAAGTTATCCTCATTAATGGAATTACTTTCCTCTCTCTTTCTAGCCATCCAAATACTACATAACTTTTCAGATTTAGGTATTGAGTCTCTATTGTTCCATGGTCTGACCACTTCTCTCCTCTGACTCCTACGTCACTGATGGTCCCTTTCTTTGATTCACATTTAACAGATTGTTACTTATGACTCATTTATTTTTTATCATATTTTCATTTAACTTATTAATATGTCTATAACTTACTTACTAAATTTGATTGTAATTCTTTTTCAAAAGCATCACTCATAGATTATATTTCCTCAATCTAATTCTCTTATTCATGTATTCAAAGCATGTTTGTGAGGTATGTATTTGTCTTGTTCTCTTCAGGCTGCTATGACAAAATACGATAAATTAGGTGACTTATCATAACAGAAATTTCTTTCTCACACATCTGGAGGCTGGGAAGTCCAAGATCAAAGCACTGGAAGATTTGGTGTCTGATCAGTGTCCACTTCCTGTTCATAGATGGCCATCTTTTCACTGTAACCTCACATGGCAGAAGGGGCAATGAAGCTCTCTGTTTTTTTTTTTTTAATAAGGGTACTAATTCCATTTATGAGGTCTCTATCTTTATCACCTAATCACCTCTGAAAGTCCACAACTTCTAATATTATTGCATTGGGTGTTAGGATATCAACCTATGACCATTGGAGACACACAAATATTCAGTCCCTAGCAATACTATATGACAAACACAATGTTAGACTCTGGGAAAAGATATATATATCATGTTCCTGTCCATAGAGGAATTTACCATCCAGTAAAAGTGTCAGAAGTAAAAACAGATAGGTACAGCAATGTTATAAGTGTTTAGTTAAAGACGTATAGAGTACTTTGGGCACACAAGAAAGTAATGCTTTAAGGGAATTAAAATTTATCCCAAAAGATGCCACTTGGGTTTATTTTTAAAGGAGGAATAATATTTAAGAAGGTAGACAATGATGAAAGGGCATTCCGGGCAGAGCAAAGATAAGTAGTCTAAAAAATACATAATTAATTTTCAGAACACAAGTAATTACACATGGGAATATTAGGATAGTGACAGGAATTTGGAAAGACAAGAATCACAAAAGGCTTTAAATATCAAGCTAAGGGTTTTTATTCTATCCTGGGGACAATGGGAAGCCATCGGAGGTGGATTTTAAAATATAACCTTTTCATTTAAGTCATACATACAGAAAGGTGCACAAACCATAAGTTTACAGCTCAATGAATTTTCACAAAGCAAACACACCTGTACAAACAACACATAAATTAGGAAAGAAAGTACTACCAGAACCAGTGGAAAGATTTTAAGCAATGGAAACATATTATCAGACTTGCATTTTGAAAGATCTTTCTGGTGCATTGGGGAAGGAAACTGTTGGCAGGGAAATCATTTCAATTGTAAAGGCAAAAAGTCACAAAGGCCTTAAAGTAGTGGAACTGTGAATAGAGAGGAAGGATTATGTTTAAAAAATCTTTAGGGCTGGGTGCAGTGGCTCATGCCTGTAATCCCAGCACCTTGGGAGGCTGAAATGGGCAGAAGGCTTGAGGTCAGGAGTTGGACACCAGACTGGCCAACATGGCGAAATCCCGAATCTACTAAAAATACAAAGATTAGCTGGCTGTGGTGATGCATGCCTGTGATCTCAGCTACTCAGGAGGCTGAGGCTCAAGAATCGCTTGAACCAAGGAGGTGGAGGTTGCAATGAGCTGAGATCACACCAGCCTGCACTCCAGCCTGGGTGACAGAGTGAGACTCTAAAAAAAAAAAGAAGAGAGAAAGAGAGAGGGAGGGAGGGAGGAAGGAAGGAAGGACGGAGGGAGGGAGGGAAGGAGGGAGGGAGGGAGGGAAGGAAGGAAGGAAGGAGGATTTAGGAGGCAAAATTAAGAGACTTTTTAATAAATCAATGTGTGAGTTGATGGAGAAGTGGAATCGTGGAATCTAAGACATGCAGCTGGGTTAATGATGGTGGTGGGTAGTTTGCAAAGACAACCACAGCAACCCCTTCCATTCATGAGTGGATATTATTTTGTAATTGACTATGCCATTTCTCCTGTCAAGAGGTAGAATCTATTTCCCCACCGCTGAAATCTGGGCTGGCTTTGGGACTTGCTTTGACCAATAGAATTTGGCAGAAGTAGCATTGTGTGACTTCTGAGGATAGATTTCAAGGGGCCTAGCAGCTTCTGCTTTAGTCCTCATGGATACTGCCTGGAGTCTGCCATAGATAGACACTAGTCCTAGAAAATAAGAGAAAATACAGTGTGAGGGCCATTAGGTGGGCTGGGGTAGGGGTGGGAGAAGGCATGCTAGCCAATAGCCAGAACCAACTGTAAAACAAATGCATGATTCCATCTTGGACCTTCCATCCCAGATGACTTTCTAGCTTAATGCATGAGTAATCCCAGGAAAAAAAATTACCAGAACTGCCAACTAACCAATGGAATCATGAGAAAGAATGATTCGTTGTTATCTGGAGTGATGTGTTGCATAGCAATAGATAACTAAAATAAAAATTGGCACTTGGAAGTAGAATAGAGTGATAACATAACAAAAACCTAAAAGATATAGCATTTGTTTGGTGACTGGCAGCTGGTGGAGGCTGGAAGGCAGTGAGGAGAATGTCAGTGAAAGCCATGAGGCATTATTATTAGAAGCAGGAATAGGGTGACTTGTGTTATGAAATGGTGGAACAACTAGCAAATATATCACTTGTGGTAATTTATTATAGAAGATATATAACTTGCCTACCAAGATTTTGGATTTCCAGGCAGAATACTGAACTTACCAAGTGGCTTTTTTTTTATCTGGGTATGATAAAGAATTGCAAAATAAAGATGAACTAAAATGGAAACTGTTCAATTTACCAGCTTAATTTACAGGAAATATAGATGGGTCAGGATTTATTAAGTCGGAAAATAAAACTGTTTCTCATCCCCACTGTCTTCAGAAAGCAACAGATTTTCAAAGTTAGAAATGGTCACAAGATAAAGATCAAACCAAGAATATGGTTTATTGTAAGATCCCTTGCTAAGACCTCTGAAAGATTTTAAATAGCGACTAGTAGATACATTCAGCTGGGAAAAAAAAATCTTCCAAGAACCTAAAGTTACTACCTTATGGCAGCCTTACAAATAACTCAAGGTAGAGAGAAAGGTCTGTCTCAAAAAGAATTATGGATGTGGCTGACTCGTGGGGTATGGGAATCCAATCAGATTTACAGGAAACTCACAATGTTTTAAGAAAATTATATCACCTTGGACTAAAAGGTCCAAAGATCATTCAAAATGAAAAGAGAGCTCTAGACCGTAATTCCCTATTGGCAAGAGGCAGACTGAGAAAGCTACTCAGCTGCAAACATGGTTCGCTTCTTAAAGAAAAACAAGAACACAGAATATGAAGCAAGAGCCCTGAGTGTAGAGCCAAGAGACTAGGGGAACAATGGGTTAAGGAACCACTGAGAAAGCAGAATATACTCTAATTAAAGAAAACAGGAGAAATTGGAGAAACTGGTGACATGTACCTGGCTACAGAATTGCTACAGACTAGTTGTCGGTCTTCCTCCTTTTGAATGGGAGCATCTATTGGAATGATCTGTTTGGATGTGTGAAGTGTAGATAGCTGGGTCTTTTAAATTCACAGATCTCTGGAACAGGATCCACACCCAGGACAAGATTGAATGTACAGGAAATTTATTTAGGGAAGTACCTGTGAGAGAACATGGTAAGGAAGCCTATAAAGGCCAGGATGCATGAGTCTGCAATGCCATTCTGACCCCAAGTGAAGGAGAGAAGGAAGGAAAGGTAGATGGAAGCATCTTAGACTGTTGTGTGGTTATAAGGAGTGTTTGGCAAGGTCACCGGAGAAGACTCATACCAACATCACTTATCATAGTAGTCCCTCATTTCCAAAAATTAGCCTTCCATTGTATCCCTTCTGCACCTTGTCATTGTCTGGGAGCAGCCCATGGGAGGTTGGCCACAATGCAAATATAGGAAGGATTGTGAAGCACAGAAGCCAGCTGCGTGTAAATCAGTTATGCTCCCTACAGTCACTGATCTGAGAGATGCCTTCACGTAGCCACCACAAACCACCACCTGACAATTCCCAAACCCTAATCTCTAAGCCTAGCTTCTGTTTAAGAATTTGAATCATAATTTTTATTGTCACCAATTATGTTCAGCAGAGGCCTCCTCATTAATAAGTCATTATTGAGTCCCTATTACACACCAAACATTGTATTATTCTGAAGAAGCTCATAGACTGAACAGAGAGATAAATATGTAATAAATAATTACAAATCATATGTTCTTTCAACAAGTATTGACTATGAACCTATTATATACCAGGCACTGGCAGAAGTGCTGGAGATATAACAGTAAATAAAACATGACAATGTGCCCTACTTGGATGACCGGTGCCAGCTGGATGAGTCAAATAAATAGCCACATAATTATCATACAATGTAGTATGTGAGTTAGAAAAGACATTCTCTATAGCTTAAAGTACAAATAGGAGCTGGAGCTGTTCATGCGAAAAAGGGGAAAGGCAGGGTTTTCCAGATTCTCAGAACAGTGTAGGCAATGACATGTAACAACATAGTTTGTGAAAAACTACCTGATCTTAGTTGTCACAACTGGCAATTTAGTAATTGAAGTGAAAAATAACAAGTCCTGAAGTTGAATGTTTGCTGAATGAATGAACAGTTATGAAAGGAGAAAGGGGGTGTGGAAAAGATGAGAAAGATATTTAAGAAATACAATTGTGAGGATTTGGTGAAAGATTGGATTTGGGGTGGCAGAAATAAAGAATCCTCTCAGTCTTAATATGTCCAACACTTGTCTGACTTCCTGTATCTCATCTCTTTCTTATTCCACCATTCACGAAGTTGCTCTAGTTGGAAACCATAGAGCTTGGTATGCATGCTGTAAATGCATATTGAGTAAACTAATTACTATGAGTCAAAAACATGAACTGATGTCATTGCCTGTATTATCAGGGTTCTTAGCTGCAACCACAAAATCCATTCTGGCTAATTTAAGCAGAACAATGATTTATTAAAGGGTATTATATAGCTCACAGAAAAAGGAGGGAGCTGAGAAACAGATTGGAAGTTGAACTTTTAGGAATAATGCGCAAAACCAGACAGCAGAACTGGATGAGAGGAAATCGTGCCACCACCTCCAATGCTAAGAACTGAGCACTAGGAACTTGACTGAAATGTCTGCTGCAGATGGCACCACTGCCACTCTTCATCATGTATTTGGCCTTCCGAATACCACACTGCTGCCACCCACAGCAGCAATGACAAGTCTTACGTGAAGCCTGTTTCCTTAGGCTTCAAGTCTTGTATGGGCTTATCTGATTGGTGGAGCCTGCGTCACTTGCCTGAATCTCAGCTTCATGGAAGACTGAAGGATTTGAGTTTTATCTTCAAAGTCAGAACACCTATGTTGAGAAAGTGGAATTCAATGGGAGAAATTCCCCAAATATGGAACGTATTCAAGCCATGATGGGCAGTCATGCAGATGATGTGCATAACTTCACTCATCTTGTGATTTTTATCTAACAATTAACTTAAATGCCAATTTAGAAAAGGCTCCAAGCAAACCATCCAAAATTAAAAAGGAATAGTCCCTGTCTTAAAGTACACACTTCAGAAGTTAAAACCCCTTTAAAAACTGTGAGACTGTTCCCTGCTGCAAACAAAGATAGTGTGTCACAAGTTTTGATTGCAACTAATGTGTGACAATGTTTTAAATAAGCAGGCCTATGTTCCTCAAAACACATCCTCTTTCTCCAAGTGTACAAAGTTGGCTGACAATCTCTTCCATTTAGTGGGTTCCATTATTTATCTTGGATTGAATAACAGTCTATTTTCTTCTTTCTTTTTCAAATTGAACAGTTTGGGAGTGCTGTGTATTATTCTGTCAGCTACCACTGAACAGTTTGGGAGTGCTGTGTATTATTCTGTCAGCTACCACTGCTAGTTCTTGAATAAAATTTGCTCAAATGTTTCATAGTCTAATCCAGTGCTTCCAGTAGAACTGTCTGTGATAATAGAAATATTGTGTATCTGTGGTGTCTGATCAGAAACCACTAGCCACTTGAGGCTATGGAGCCCTTGAAACGTGGCTACTGCCAGGGTGAGATTGAATTCTTCATTTAAAATTTTAATTTAACTGTAATTTATCTAAACTGAAATAAATTGTCACATATGGCTGGTGACTAGTTAATTAGACAATGTAGGTCTAAAGCTTAAATATTCAAAAAATAATCCTAGGCTCTTCAACTTCCAGCATTCTTTCCTTCACCTCTCTTCATCTAAAATATTACTATCTTTAAGATCTGGGATTGGGTCATTCTCCCTTTCTTTAAAGTTCATTGAAAGTCCCTGGCATAGAGTTACATAAGTGTCTCCTTTATTGGAATCAATCAGAACTGGACACAATCCAATGAACAAAGTCAAGATGACCTAGACAACTGGCTACAAGGTTCCTTGATCCATCCCAATCTCACTAGAAGAAAAATTCAGTGATTAACAGTGAAGTGGATTATACAAAAAAAAATTAGGCCAGGTTATATACACATCCATTTTAACAATAGAGAGACAATTCATATTAATTACACATACACTTTAAAGTCTAGTCACAGAAAAAAACGGCCACAATGATATTAACGCAAATATGCATCACTACAATTGTAGGATTAATCATATGATCTTAAATGAAAATAAATGCGTAATGATGAAATTAAACCAATCACAATTTAGGCTTTTTAAAAAAGACAGTAGTGATGAAAACCACACCAAAGTAAGTCCACACTGATAAGGCACCTAGAAAGCAACTCTCACTCACATGCACGCTCTTTGGAAACCTGCTTCCCAGCCAAACAATGTGTGGCAGCCTGAATTCTTAGCAGTACCTAGATTCAATTTTAGTTTATAAATACAAAATTTTATAACTCATTTGAGAGAGCAGTTAAATTGAATGCAAATTTACATCCACATAAGTTGCGCATCACTCACCTGGAAAACCTGAAGGAAGGACACGCTTTGCTTTAGATTGATTCACAGCCCCAACCAAGGACTCTCACACCTTAAGAACCCATGAGCCAGAGAGGACCTTAATTGAATTTGGACTCTGCCATTGTGTTCTCCTCATTTGGGCCATAGTCTCCAGAATATAAATAGATAAACAAGCAGATCAGATAAGCAAGGGTCAGATACATGATATTTTACTGGATTGGACATTAAAATGCATCCTTATCTACACTGAGATCATTTTCTCACTCTTCTAAGATGTAATCTTCTCCATCGTGAAAGTCATCTTGATCACTATAAATGAAATCAGGGAGGAAACAAAGTAGGGGAAACTGGATAATTCAGAGGGGTCTGCAAAAGTGTCATTCAGAGCATGGACAAAGACATTAAAGCAATGTGACCTCTCCCAAATATACTTAAGTCCAGCTCTGTTCCATGGCATTCTTTAAGAAAGTGAAATCTCCCAGACAGAAAATCATTTACTCATTTATTCATTCAACAATATGTATTGGGGCCCTGCTTAACAGCCTCATCCTAGGTAAATAAATACAGAGAAGCATAAACACTGTTCCTACCTTCCAGGGATTACAAGCTACGCACTGACACTAATTTACCAGGCTCATTCTCAGCCTGAAGTGACAAAATTCAGTTCATCCTAGCATTAGGTGACACTCATTTTTTTAAAGGATGGCACATCACATCTAAATGTTCCAGAAGTTCTAATTCATTTAACTATTTTTATATTATTACAGTACTGAATAGAAACAAAATAATTAGGGAATCACTTATTCATAGCAATAATCACAGCATTATGATAATCAATTGGATAAAATGGTAATATTTCTATGATGAAAGATAAATATATAAAAGTCACCCCTGAACATCTAGAAAATTCAGAAGTCAGATGCAAATCAAACATTAGATTCTTTATTTTTGAAGAGTAATATAAAATCCAATGTATTGAGAATAGTTTCACAACCAGGGACAAAGACAATCTTTAGAAAAATAGAACATTAAACTAGTTTTAATATTTCTACGTGTAAAACATCATGTTCAATGTGAAGCATAAATGAAAGTTTAGCCCTCCTCAATCTAACCCCCTTCCATCAATTCAATAGTAGGGACTACTTGCAGGCATTTTTACTCAGCAGGTCCTTCCACTACCTGGAGGTAGAGAAGAGTAAACCAATAAATTAATGCTGTTTCACATTATCTTTGTGAAAATCCTTAGAAGGTTTTCTGTGACACATTCATGACAGGTTTCCAAATATAAAAATATGGATAGCTGCCTGTCCAGAGAGACCACTCCTTATACATTTTCATATACTGTAACCTCCAGCTTAGGAAGCAGACACAAGCAAATCTTTTAAGCTCCTCTTCCATATATATTCATATTCTACAGCACTAATCTCCAAAGCAATGTTCACATACTCCTGCAGGATACAAGATAATTCATCGGAATTCTGAGAAGAATTTGGAACATTTGCTTGCATGTATATAAAAAAATAAGAAATAGATTAAGGTGACTACACACAACAGCCCTCACGTGGTCCACATGTCAGATGGTCACTCGTGTGCACAACACAAGAGGTCTCCAGAGGGAAGCAGAGGAGTTCCATGACACTGAGCGACTCGTATTGGCAACCCCACCCAATCTTTGCCTCTAGCATACTGCAATAAATTGTTGTTTGCATCCACTTTGTTAAGTGTATTTAAAAATTCTTTTATATATATTAGTAGAATCCCAGGCACCAGAATCTAGCTGTCAAAAGCAGAGTTGTTAAAGCCAAAATGGCTAGGTCCAAATCCTGCATGATTTTGAATAAATTTGTTGTTATTTAACTCCTCTCTGCCTTACCTATCTCATCTGTAAAATGGGAATAAAACCTAACTCATAATGTCATTATGAAATTAAATTAGTTAATGTTTGTAACAAAGTGTTTACAGTAGCTCATAGCAAATAGTAAGCACCATATAAATCTCTGTTAAATAAATATGTGCTCATGAGATGAGGAGTATGCCTGAAAATATCTTGCACTGCAAAGAGATTCAATGATTAGCTTGTGGGAAAATATTTCAAACTCTTGTCAAATTAAAGATGAATTATATTTTAATCTTCATTAGTAGAATTCCAGGCATCGGAGTCTAGTTGTCAAAAGCAGAGTTGCTAAAGCCAAAAGGCATGTACTCCAAATTTGCTGATCTTTTCTGTGATAAGTGGCTGGTTAATATTGAACGTTCTAGCAGATATTTAAAAAAGAAAAGAAAGCTGGCTGATATTTTCTGTGATGTCAAGTGCCTCCTACAGATATGTCATACATACTAATATGTCCTATCAAGGTAAGGGTGATATTTGAGCAATGAGTAAGAAAGTAACTGCTTCTTTTTGAGTGGTATGAAAGCAATATATTGAAAATGAGTGTTTAGAAAGAATGTTTCTATCACTGTGTGATTTTTTTGTGAAATGATACCTGTCATCCATTAGCACTTTTATTTCTACACACAGAAAAACTTGAAAACAGAAGTTTATAATTTGCTTTGTAAAAATCCAAAGAGTTGCACTGGAGTTTGGAATTGTTTGAAAAATTTTAAATGCAACAGTATCCCATTTGTACTTTTTATTTTTATTTATTTTTTAAAGTGGGGCTTATTTTATCTTTGTCACATTCTTAATAGATTTTCCTTTTGTGTTGTATGCTCATGCTGTATTAGTCAAGAAGAAACATGTATATAATTTATAAATAAGTAAATAAGGGCTATATAATGAAAATATATTTTTAATAATGTGGATGCATGATTAAAAAAAAAAAGACCACCATTCTACTATCTGGAAATAGTAATCACTGAATGCCTTCTATGTGCCAGGAACTTACCATACATGATTTTATTTAATCCTCACAATAACTCTAAGAGATAGGCACTCATATTATTTCTATTTTACAGAATAGATTAAGGTTAAAAAGGTGTTAAATCATTTCCCCAGAGCCATTGAGCATGTGATTGAATCAGGTTTGGAACACAGTTTCATCTGGCTCCAAGGGCGTTATCTTGTCCATGCTTAATGGCCAATTTCCTAAATACAGAACAGAGGGACTGTGGTGGTATTGCATGGCAAAATAACTTGAACAGAATAACAGCAGAAAATTCAGATTGCTTAATTTATAGTAAAGACATTTAACTGTACTTTGGTTACATATGCTCAGCCTTCAACTTTCAAATGGTTTGTACTCTAAACTTGGAAGTCCCTTGTTAGAAATGTAGAATGCATTTTATTCTGGCAACAGGATTAAAGATAGTGGCTGCATTTCTGGATTATACAGAATCCTATTTTTCTCATAATGTATCTGAATTATTAGACATTAGCAATGAAAAATAGTAGAAAACTAAACTTCTGCAATGTCAATAATTAAACAGATACACAGAATCAGAATATTGCTACTTAAGGAAAAACATGTTTTGAAGTACTATGATAATGTATAGGGTAATTTTGTGCATGCATTCAAAGGAATAATTTCTAATTTTTGTGGACTGTAGAAGTTAATGGCATTAGTTCTTCACAATGCCTAATTTAACATCAAAGTATATAAATTTAATTTTCTTGATAGAGGTGAATAGTGTTCTTTTACTTTTATTAGAATTAAAGCTGTCTTTTGAACAAATGGAAAAATGGGAAAGTGAACAGACAGAGAGGGGTTGAGACTTTGGTTTTCCTGAGGTAATTAGGAAAAGTTAGAAGAAAAAGAGATTAAAAAAGGAGATTAATGATATGTGTATACTGTGGGAAAAAAAAATTATTGTCTTTAGTAAAATTGGCTGACCCTTGGGATGTAGAAAATCAACTGGAGCATGGCCCATGCTTATTCAATCCCATTCGTGTGGTTCTGCTGGTGCCCAGCACGTCGTGTATTGTAATCTTGGTTAACGCGTTTGCATGATATAGTGCCCCTTCTCCCAAGGTTGCCAGACCCTCGGTTCTGTTGGTCCAGGGCAGTTTGGTTGATGGTGGTAGTGGTGGGCAATGGGTGTCTGTGATGAATTGATGTCGTCTAATGTCTCTAATGCCAGAAGAACGGCCTCAAGTGGCTTTGATTGCAGTGAATAACCAATACCCAAATTATGTGTCCAGGATTTTAAATTCAGGAAAACTTAAGATGAAGCATAATTTTTTCAATGAATTAAATGAGCAACCTCCATTGAAAGAAATATTTTACAAGGCATCCTTTGAAATCTCCCAGTATTCTCTAACTCACAAGAGGAAAAACATTAGAATTGGAATGGTTTTTGAAGACCAGGTCATTCTCCTTATCTTTAAGAGATTTATTTTCTGTGTCAGCTTTCCCAGATTGCTGAACTTAGAAATATACCGCCTATCTCCATTTTTTTTACAATATACTTTAAAATTTGTTGTAATTTGACTTCTTAACCTGTGCCCTCTGTAACCTTAAGATGGGGCATAAATTGATATGACTTACCCCCTTCCTTCTTGAAACTCTTTTCTTCTACTTAACTCTTCTTACTCTCCTACTGTGTAAAATGCTCCATTTCTGTCTCTCTGTGACTTTACATTTACTACACTTCTAAATTTAAGTGTCTCTTGATATTCTTCTTTCAGCTTTATTTTTCTTCCTGACACTCTTCCATGGGATTCATCCACACACTACTTGAGCAATTACTACCATTGAATAACTCCCTGATGTACATCTCTATGTACCCCACATTTATATATCTTGACCTCTAAAGTCTCATTACTTTCCATCAACATCTGACAGTAAATCAACTTGCTAAATTCAGTAGATTCTATATCATCAATGATTTTCCCATTCAGTCTCTCTATACAGTCATACTGTCACCTCAACAATTTGGAGGCAATAATTACACCCACCCTGGGCTGTCAAATAGCAACCCAAATACTCCCTGCATCCAGCTTTCCTCTGTGGATTCCTTTTGCTCAAGTAACCTTCCGCAAGCATTTTCTAAACATATAGTGTCCCTGTTCAAAAACATTTGACAGCTAACAGAAGATTATATACATACACGTAAAATGTATATACATATCTATATATGTTTGTGTGTTTTATTATACAGGCATACAGAAATTAGTTTCAATGACTTTTGGTATGCCATTCTCTCTGCAATAGGGCCACAGCCGATGAATATAATGCGGCAGTTTAACATACTAGTTAAGTGCATGGACTCTGAAGCCTGACTCTCTGGGTTTGAAAACCAGCTCTACCAATCAATAACTACAACAGAGAGAATTCTACCATGGCCCTAAGAGTCCTGGCTCCTGGTGCACACACACCTTTTTCCAGTTATTCAGCCAAACAATAATCTAGGCACTGCCTGTGAAGGGATTTTATAGAAGCAATTAAGGTCCCAACTCAGTTACCTTAGGATGGGGAGACCATCCAGGTGGGCCTCATGTAGTTAAGCCCTTTACAGACTGAGAGTCTCCTCTAGTGACTAGTACACAGGCAAGTCAGAGATTCAAAGCATCGGGAGGATTCAACGCGCTAATGCTGACTACTTGAAGATGGAGAAGGCCACACGGCGAGTTACATGGGCTGCCTCTGAGGACTGAGAGTGGCCCAGCTGACAGCCAGCAAGGAAACGGGGACCTCAGACTTATAGCTGCAAACAAGTGAATTCCGCCAACAATAAGGATGAGTTTGAAAGCTGATTTCCACCCCCAGACTCCAGATGAGAGCCCAGCCTGCCTGACACTGCGGTTTCAGCCATGTGATACCCTGCGAACCTAGCAGTGCTGTGCTGGAATTCCGACCCACAGAACTGGGGGCTAACAGATGGGTGCTGTTTTAAGCTGCTAAATGTGTGGCAAATGGCTACACAGAAATAGAAAACTAACACAAGCTTCATGACATGGCAGCTGTCTCCCCCCAGAGTGAGACAGCAAGGAGGTAACCGCAATGCTTTTTTGTAGAAAAACAATGCCAGAGTCTAGTTGTTATAAGTCAACAAGTCACTAAGCCCAGCCGACACTCAGTGAGAGAGAAGTAAGGCACCATCCCTTAAAAGAAAGAGTATCAAATAACCTATGGACATATGGTAATTTTTAAGTTACCATAAGCCAGGCATAGTGGCTCATACCTGTCATCACAGTACTTTGGGAAGCTGAGGTGGGAGGATAGCATGAGCCTGGAAGGTCAAGGCTGCATTGAGCTGAGTTTGTGCCACTGCACTCCAGCCTGAATGACAGAGGGAGACCCTGTCTCAAAAAAAAAAAAAAAAAAAGAAAAGAAAAGAAAAAGAAAAAAAAAAGAAAAAAGAAAAGAAAACCTACCAAAATAATAGTAATCATTAACGCCTTCTTATTTTTACTATTGCTAGGTAATAGCTTATTTAACCCGGAAAACAACCTTCCAAAGTAGGTAGTATTTTTACGTACCTTTTATAGGTGAGGAAAGTGAAGCACAGAGAAGGTAAGTAATTTGCTCAAGATCATGACTGGCAGCTGGCTGTGCTAAAGGCCAGTTCCCTAATCTTAACTCTGAAGCCTAAGCTCCTATCCACTGTGTTAATTTTAGCTATGCATTTGAAAATATACTTCATAATAAAATTTGTGAGTAAAATAATAAAATATTGGCCAATGAAAATGAAAACAATAATTGAGTGAGCTCGTAATTAGTTCAATGACCATTTTCAGAGATGACCAATTAATGACAAATTCAAAGTTGACCTGGGGTCAGGCTCTGTGGCTCATGCTTATAATCCTAAAGCTTTGGAAAGCCAAGTCAGGACCCTCTTTTGAGGCCAGGGTTCAAGACCAGCCTACGCAACACAGCGAGACCTTATTTCTACAAAATAGCAAATAAAAAAAACTTAGGTGGGCATGGTGGCACACTTGAGCCCAGAAATTCAAGGTTACGGTGAGAAATAATCCAGGCACTCCAGCCTGGGTGACACAGCAAGATTCTGTCTCTTAAAAAAAAAAAAAAAAAGTCTACCCAGAAGGAAACATTCAGTGGTTTGTTCAGAATTCTATCACCTACACTTTTTTCTAAAACAGTTTGTTAATGCCTTGAATATCAACATCAATGGCATGCTTACCAAATTAATAAATGGTAAGAAGGTAGTAAAGTAGCTAATATACCAGCTGACAGAATCAAGATCCTAAAAGTTCTCACAGTATATAATTATGGGTCAAATCTAACACAATGAAATTTTAAATGATAAATTTAGAAATTCAGCACTCGAGTACTGATTGATGAGAAATAACTTCATGTGCACTTACAAGAAAACAATTTTAGGCAGGTGTTAGTTGACTCTAAATTCAATATATGTCAACTCAGTGATGTACCCGCCAGAAATTTGACTACAACCTTAGGTTGTATTAGAAGCAGAAGTGATGTTGCTCAGAATAGACCTACAAAAATAAATTCAGCACTGGTTGATATATTGCAAAGGGATGCAGGCTGCACGTGGTGGCTCATGCCTGTAATCCCAGCACTTTGGGAGGCTGTGGTGGGCAGATCGCTTGAGCCAAGGAGTTTGAGACCAACCTGGCCAACGTAGAGAGACTTCACCTCTACAAAAAATGCAAAAATTAGCTGGGTGTGGTGGCACATGCCTATAGTCCCAGCAACTTGGGAGGCTGAGGTGGGAGGATATCTTGAACCCAGGAGTCAGAGGTTGAAGTGAGCCGAGATCCCACCACTTCACACCAACCTGGGTAACAGAGTGAGACCATGTCTCAAAATAAAACACAAAAAGAGAAAAAGAGAAAAGGGATGAAGGAATGTACAGAGAACAGATTCACTAGAATTGCAGGAGTCTTAAAAAGCATACCAAAGGAGAAACAATTGAAGGACTCAAGAATATCTAATTTGGAAAAGAGAAGAAAGAAAGGAGACTATATTTCCTGACTCAAATACTAGAAGAACTGATATGAAAAAAAATTTCATTTTATTTTGTGTGGTTTCAGAAAGCAGAACTAAAATAAATGGCTAGTTCTGAGGAGGCAGGTTTTTGATCAATACAAGAACTCTGACAATTTCAGTCACCCGACAGCAGTCCAGGCTTCCTGAGAAGACAGTGACTTCTGAGTCACTAGAGGATTTCCAAGGGCAGCTGAATGGCCACTTGTCAGACCTTGTAGGAAAGATCGATTTTGCAGGTGGAGAGTTGGAATAAATTACTTCATCACATTCAAACTCTAAATGTCTTCAATCCTATGCTGTGATTCATTGATACTTCTTCAACCTTAACTTTCATTCTTTGGCCTACTAAACCATGCCTGTCAGCAAAGCATGGATAGTTTGTATTGTCTGTAATTATCTTTCATTTCTTGGCTCCACACCTTTTCTCATCTTCCTTTCACCTGGACTGACCTTTGCCATCTTATGAGATTGGCAAAACTATAGCTATCCTTAAAGATCAAGCACAAAGCTATCTTATCCCTGATACTTTGTCTAATAATTGATCTAATTATCCTCTTCACTCTCTTAGTACTATGTTTTAGTACAGCTTTATGATATTCTGTCTGGTATTATACATTTTTATAGCTGTTTTTATTCGCTATAGAATTGAAATCTACTTGAAGGCAAGGGCCATAGATTGCTCATTTCAGCATTGAAGTGCAATTTTTAATACAACTGCCTATGACTGCCCTAACAATAAATACTTATTAAATAGGATTTGACACAGTTGCTGCATAAACTCAGCAGCGAGATTGGAAGGATAATTTAAATGTATTTTCTGTTAAATGAACTTCTGAAGCAGAATACCTATGCCTCTCTTTCATTGACCCTACTACTAGTTCCTTTTCTTTTTTCTGCCTATTTTTTTTGTTGTGCTAAAATATATAATATTACCATTTTACTTATTTTAAAGTGTACAATAGAGTAGCATTTAGTATAACTGTCACCGCTATGTAGTTCCTTTTGATCATCCAAAAAGAAGACCCCATACCCCTTAAACAATAACACCTTATTCTTCCTCTCCCCAGCCCCTGGAACTACTAATCTGCTTTCTGTCTCAATTCCCCTTAGTCTTTTGAGTTCTGGCACAGACTTGTGCCAACTGGTTGGTTATTCAGTAAATATCTGTAGAGCTGAATTTGAATAAAAAGGCACTCTCAGAAAATACACATGATGAACGAGAAATAAAAAGACCAAGATGGATCTATTGCTTGAAGAGTAAATTATTTTAAAATAATATTGTTTCTAAGCTTAATGTTGTATAGAAAAATGTGATTTCCAATTTGCCAGTCAAAAACTTTGAAATATACATTTTTATGTAAAGCTAAAGAAACCACAAATGAGAAAGTAGCTGTGCAAAAAATATATTTGAAGGAAGCCTTTTAAAGTCTAATTTTGTAATTAGAACCTCCTAATTTCCCTCACAATATACATGAATAGTTAAGATAACAAAGAGACATCATAGGAATTACTCTTGAAGAACTGTTAGATTTTTCATAAATTCTTCACCACAATAGCTTATTTTGTAATATTCAAAATGCTATTGCATCTGAACTTGCCTTCTTAAAATAAAACCATTTAGTAAAGAAGGATTTCCTTTTTATGTACTTTTGCGATTTCTGGAAGTTAGAGAATTCACAGGGGTAAGTTTCCCAAACCAGCTGTCACTTCTAAACAACAACCCCATTTAAAATTCTGGCACTAGTTTGTTATCTCATTTATTAATGGTCACAAAAGACTGAGTTTGGCTCATGAAAATATTCCTTCACACTAATTTTCTCTTCCTCCATGATAGCATCTATACCTTTATAATTTTATTATATGTTTTGTTTCTGCCAGTGGAAGATCTACTGCTTCATGCCTCAGTTTCTGCACCTAATACATTAGTTCAATAGATTCTGTTACTTAGAGGAGCTGTACATTTTTTGTTCAGTACTAAGAGCTCTCTGAAGTGGGTTTACCAAAGTATAATGATGTGCAAGTGACAATTTAAGTTAATTAAATTCAGTGACATTAAACTAACCATAAAACTCCCAATGTGTACAAAATGACTCATTTTCAATAAGTCCTATTTAGTATCATGAAATTGTAAAGAGTTATGATTTTGTTATATATTATTTCAAACAATGTTGAGACCAAAATTAAGAGGATTCTTTTTTTTTTTTTCAAAGAAAAAAGGCTGCTTTGCTGTTGCAGTTATTGTCATGGTTATTTTTACTTATTCTATCCCATTCAAGACATTTCTTGGCAGGGCATCGTGGTTCAAACCTGTAATTCCAGCACTTTGGGAGACCAAAGCAGGTGGATCACTTGAGGTCAGGAGTTCGAGACCAGCCTGGTCAACATGGTGAAACCCCATCTCTACTAAAATACAAAAATTAGCTGGGTGCGATGGCGGGTGCCTGTAATCCCAGCTACTCAGGAGTCTGAGGCACAAGAATTACTTGAACCTGAGAGGCAGAGATTGCAGTGAGCCGAGATCCTGCCACTGCACTCCAGCCTGGGTGACAGAGAGACTCTGTCTCAAAAAACAAACAAACAAACAAACAAGACATTCCTTAAGTCATGTTTTGTTTCTTTGTATATCACAGGAAAAATGTAATGAGGGAATTTTTTGATTGCTCTAAATGGAGGAAGAGATAATATTAGATATACAAAAGACAGCAGGCTGGGTGTGGTGGCTCATGCCTGCAATCCCAGCACTTTGGCAGGCCAAGGTGGGTGGATCGCTTGAGCTCAGAAGTTCAAGACCAGCCTGGACAACATGGTGAAATACCATCTCTACAGAAAAACAGAAAAATTACCCAGGTGTGGTGGTGCTCACCTGTAGTCCCAGCTACCTAAAAGGCTAAGGTGGGAGGATCACTTGAGCCTGGGAGGTGGAGGTTGCACTGATCCGAGATCAACAGTGAGACCCTATCAAAGAAAGAAAGAAAGAGAGAGAGAGAGAGAAAGAGAGAGAGAAAGAAGGAAGGAAGGAAGGAAGGAAGGAAGGAAGGAAGGAAGGAAAGAAAGAGAGAGAGAAAACAGTGAGGGTGGAGAAATCTTTCCAAAAGCAACACTGAGTGTGGATTGGAAGGTGTGATAGAATCACATGGCTAGAGAGGATGTAAATAGATTCCATCTTTCTGGGCTTACCTTGACAAGGGTCTCAAACATGTGCATGCCCTTTGCATTAATAATATCACTTAATGTATTCTATGGAAATACTTGGAAAAAGTGAAATAAATGTATAAATAATAATGTTCCTTTAAGTGTTATCTATAATGAAAAATGAACCCCAAATAAACCTAGAAACAACCTAATATTCAAAGCTAGGTTATGAAATACCATATAGCCAGTAAAAACAATTATATAGCTCTATATGATTGTCAGGCAGAGAGATGACAACATAATACTTAATGATAAAAGCAGTTTACAGACAGTATGCACAGATGCATCCATTGTAATTACATATATAACTGAAGTTTTGAAAAGATAAAGACTGTCTGTAGGTGGTACATTTATGGAGTTTTCTTCTTTCTTACTTATCTATATTTTCCTAATTGTGCTATAATGATGATGGATTTCTCACATAATTTGAATGCAGAAATTTCAAATAACTTTTTTTCTAATTCTAAATTCTTATGCAATTTGCCTAAAACCCTCCACATTGTTCCCAGAGGACTATATAAGCTGCACAAATAATAAATGCAGGTAGATGGATGGATAGAATAGAGAATTATTTCCAAACAATAGCACATTGCAGTCCTGTTGCTACTCACACCACCTTGCCTTATTTAAGAACATTTGTTTTGGGAAAACTCCTGCTAAAATATTTTAAAATGAAATGACTTTATTAATTTTGAATGTCTTTATTTTATTTATTTTTAAGTTCAATGTATTTTAATGCTTTATTTCATAAGAGCTATATAGTGAGCCCATGCCTTAGTCCATTTGGGTTGTTACAGCAAAATATCATAAGCTAGGCAGCTTATAAATGACAGAAATTTATTTCTTAAGTTCTGGAGGCTGGGAAATTCAAGATCAAGGTGTGGGCAGATTTAGTGTCGGGTAAGGGGCTGTTTCCTGGGTTATAGATGGCATTTTCTGGCTATGTCCTCGCATGGTAGGACAGAATGAGCTTCCTTGGTCCAGTTTTATAAGGACACTAATCCCATGCATGAGTGCTCTGCCCTCAAGACTTAATCATTTCCCAATAGGACCCTTTCATAATATCATTACCTTAGAGGTCAGGATTTCAACATATGGATTTTGTGCACACAAACATTCAGACCATAACAGCCCAGTGCATTTTAAGTAGTGCTGCCCACTTTTCAGGGCTACACAAACATAGTAAATGCTCATGGATCTGCAGGTGACTATGGCTTAGCTGATCTAGGTTGGTTTGGCTGGGAAGTCATGCTTCTGGATTCGGGATGGCTGAACTTGACTTCAGGCTTTGGATGGGGTTCCGGTCTGCTCCATTTGTGTTTCTTCTACAATCCAGGATGAAGCAGCAGCAGCTATCTGGGCATGCTCTTCTCACGTCATATCCCTAGAGTACAAAAATTAAGCCAAATTACCCAAATACATGTATAACTTGTCCTCACTTCCATTGGCCGAAGTAAGTCACATGGCCATGCTTAAAGTCAGTGGGTCAGGGAAGTATATTCTGTCCCTAGGGAAGGGAAAGTGATTGGACATTGGATATAAATCATTATCCTAATTATCATAGTAAATGAATCTGTGAGTGGGAAGTAACCTACAAGTCATTGCATGGAAAACCACGTGAAAGGAGACTTTAATTTTGGCATTGAGAGAAACCTTAAGCCAGTTCTTTGGTGAGCGTTTCCATGTTCTGTTTTTGCCTTAATTACCCCTCTGCTTTCTCATTTTATTCACTAAATCTTCAAGTAATCTTCATTTGCCCATATATGAGGCCACTACACTATGGTAACAGACACTCTTTGTGGACCCATATGACTATTATGGGCTGAATGTTTCTGTCTCCCCAAAATTCATATGTTGAAATCCTAACCTCCAATATGATAGAATTAAGAGGTAGAGCCTTTGGGAGGTAATTAGTTCATGAGTGGGGAAACCCTCATGTATGGGATTAGTGCCCTTATAAAAGGGATCCTAGAGAGCTCTCCTCACCCTCTTTCTATCATGTGAATACAATGAGAAGACAGTTTACAACCCCGAAGAGGGCCCTCACAGAACCCAACCAAGCTGGTTCCCTGTTCTTTGACTTCCAGCCTCCAAAACTGTGAGAAGTAAGTTTCTGTTGTTTATAAGCCACCCAGTCTATGGTGCTTTGTTATAGGAGCCTGAATTGACTTAAGACAATAGCTTTTGATAGGATGAAAAGTATATGTTCTCAACATCACTGGACAACTTCACAACAAGTCTACCCCCAAGAACAATCAAAATCAGTTGAATCATTCTCCCAAAGAGTAGCTAGCTTAAGGCAAATGAGACGGTGGTCATAGAGAAGCATTTTTCCTCTGTGACCTTGAAGGGCTCCTGTTGTAGCCGAAAGAAAGAAACATAAGTTAAACATGACCATATTTAATTATTTCCAGGTAAAAATTATGAATGTCACCAGAAAAAATGCAATCAACCCTCCCTGAGTACTCTTCCTCTGGCATGCTGGTACCAGCCAGGCAAAACCTTTAAATACATCTCTTCTCACTCTCCTCCATCCAGTTGCCAGGGGTCACCAACATTCCCGTTTACTCCTTTATCCCAGGTGGTATATAGGTTATATTGCATCATGCATTACACAAAGGGAAAGGATAACATATTTTCTTGACACCTATTTGAATATGCCCAGTGACACAGATAAGAGAAGAGAGAAAAAAATGAAATGAGTGACAAGGAGATCTATTTTGTTTCATGAGACATTCATCAGAGCAGTGACTTTGGGCTGATTCTGGTAAACATAACACAGTTGTAGTTATACAGAAGATAATCTGCATAAATTTGATTTCTTGCCAAGAAGAATTTGTGCATGAGGAGAGAATGCTGTATAACAGCATAATTAAAACCTAAGGTGCAGAGTTAGGGGAAGTGAATGCAGTCTTGCCAATTTTGTTAAGGCCAGTGCTTTTGAAAGCTCCTTCCTCTTTCTTTTTCTTTATTCATGAGTACCACAGGGTGGTGACACTCTGAGTCATGTTGAAAAAAGTGAATAGGCAATGTATAAGTGGCAGGTTGGAGGTGAAGGGTTAGAGAGCTTCCCCTATCCCACCCTTCCCACCCCCCAAGCTGGGAAAACAGTTCCTGTCCTTGCTGGCCAAATCATCTTATGTCCTTTCTTCAGTTCCTGAACGTCAGAATATCAGAATGAAAAAAGAAAGAGAGAAAGAAAGAAAGAGAGAAAGAAAGAAAGGAAGAGAGAAAGACAGAAAGAGAGAAAGAGAGAAAGAAAGAAAGAAAGAAAGAGAGAAAGAGAGAAAGAGAGAAGGAAGGAAGGAAGAAAGGAAGGAAGGAAGGAAGGAAGGAAGGAAGGAAGGAAGGAAGGAAGGAAGGAAGGAACCATCTTATTCTGATATTTTCAGTCATCTTTGCCTAATGCATATCTGTCAAACTGATATCAGAATTTATCTGAATAAGGTAGTTTTTTTCATTTTTAGGGAAAGGAGCACTTTTGGTGAAATTCTATAAATAATAAAAGAAATGGACCATTTGTTATAGATTATTCAAATTCTTGTGTATGTAGCAAACTGTATATTCTATGTGCTGCCTATTGCAAAAATAGGGACTTTGTGCATTTAGAAAGTATATTATTAGGCTGGACAGCTGGGCAGGTTTAAAACTTTTTTTTTAAAGGTTTTTTTTTTTTTTTTTTTTGGCTCAGGCTGATCTCTAACCTAACTTCTCAAGTGATCGTCCTGCCTCGGCCTTCCAAAGTGCTGGGATTACAGGTATGAGCCACCATGTCCGGCTAGGTTTAAAACTTTCAAAGATTTAATCCTAAATTAAAGATAAGAGAGTTAACTAATATATAAAATGAAAATAAAGAGATGCAAAAATAATAATTATCACAAAGAATTTGGTGATCAAATAAATATATCCTGCTGAAATTGAGCTATTAAATGAATCAGATATGATTAAATAAAGTTTAAACTTATAAAAACACTTTTAAAACCACCACTTTAATAAAACAACTATTTCTTATCCATAGAAGCACATCATCTTGCCTGACCTCTCAACAGTATTCAACACAGTTGACCATACCTTCCATCTTGAAATACTATTTTCCTTGCTCTAGAATTACTCAACACTTTTCCAATGTGCAAGTCACCTTTGACAGCTCTACCGCCTCATCAAGGTAGAGCTATTCTAATTATTCTAATTAGAACTATTCTAATGCTGTATAGTTCCTTGCGGCTAAACATGGGCTTTTCTCCTAGTCATTCTACAATCATTCTATACTATAGCACTAAATACCATCTAAATGCTAATTGCTCACAAATAATTTCCAAACATCTATTTTCTGAGTTCCACACATGTATTTTAAACTGTCTATTTGACCCTTCCATTTAGCTTTCTGACAAGATCTCAACTTCTTGTCCAAAATAGATTTTTCAGTTTCCTTCCTAAATTTTCAAGCATAAAAAATAAATGAATGACATCATCATCTATCCAGTGGATTAAGGAAGTAATATGAAGATTGTAGTTATTCCCAATCCATTAGTAAACTTTGTTTTTCCTTCCTCTAGAATATAGCTCAATCTGACTACTTTTCTTCATTTAACAGTTTCATATCTAGTCTAAACCACAGTCATCTCTCTCGCTTGGATTACTACAATGGTCCTCAAAGTGGTTTCCCTTCATCTACTTTTTCTGAGACAGGCTGGAGTGCAGTGGTGCAATTATGGCTCACTGTAGCCTCAACCTCCTGGGCTCATGCAATCCTTCTGCCTCAGCCTCTTGAGTAGCCGAGGACTACAGGCACGGGCTACTACACCTGGCTAATTTTTATTTTTATTTTTTGTAGCAATGAGGTCTCACTATATTGCCTAGGCTGGTCTTGAATGCCTGGGCTCAAGTAATCTTCCTGCCTCGGCCTCCCAAAGTGCTGCAATGACAGGCATGAGCCATCATGCCCAGCCTCCCTTTTTTACTCTTCATTTATTTCAATCCATTTAACCATACAGCACAAGAGTGGTTTTACGATGTAAATGCATCCCTGCCACTCTTCTGCTTGAAAAGCTTCAGTGGCTTCCCTGCAGGTTAGAAAGATAAATCCTGAAGGCACTGCATGACCTGGTCCCTCAGTTTTACCTTTCTTCTCTTACTCATTATGTTCCAATCAGTCTGGTCCTTCTTTTACTCCTGTAAAAGAGGAAACATCAAACCCTCCTGTAAAAGACGTAGCATTGACCCTTTCCCACTTTGGGGTTTCTGTTCCTACCGTTTCCACCTAGGACAGTCTTCCCCTAGTCCTTCCTTGGTTAACTCTGATTCTTCCATTACCTCCTCAGAGGGTGCCCTTATACTTTATGTGTGATAAAATTATAATGACACTGGGATATCTGTTGGGAAGATATATTTATCATAAATATGGCATCGTATGTCTAATCTAGATCAAAGCTTTTAACTGAGTCTGCTATCAATTAAAAGTAACTAAATGACTTGTTCTTTTCCTTTCCTTTTTTTTGTGACATGATCTTGCTTTGTCACCTAGGCTAGAGTGCAGTAGTGTGATCGTGGCTCACCACAGCCTCAACCTCCCAGGCTCAAGCAAACCTCCAGCCTCAGCCTCCCAAGTATCTGGGACTACAGGCACACACCACCATGCCTAGCAAATTTTTTTAAAAATTTTTTTGTAGAGATGAGGTCTCATTATGTTGCCCAGGCTGGTCCCCAACTCCCAGGCTCAAGCAATCCTGCCGCTTGTGGCCTCCCAAAATGCTGGGATTACAGGCATGAGCCATCATGCCCAGCCATGACTTGTTCTTTTAACTTGCAAGTTGCAGCCAGAAACTCATTGCCTTTACTCAATGAGGCATTACAAAACTTGAATTATGAAAACTAAATATTTTTCAAAAAGGTTTCTTTATAAGGAAAATATGCCAGTAACTGAAAAAGCTTTCCCAAAATACCTTTTTTAAAGAAATAAATTAATATATTAACTCTTAGGTGGGAATAGACATGAGACAAAAAGTAGGCAAAGAGGGTAATCCTTTGAGAGTCCACAGCATGCTTAAAGCCAGAGGTCAAGGCCCTAGCAAAGAGAAGCTTTATTCTACTTCCAGAAAGAGAGGGTAGGCTGATTTTGGCCAGGTCTGGTTGGGGAGTGTTGTGATGAGGTGAATTCGGATCTGATCCAGGCCAGTAGCTCCCGCAAAACTGGGATAGTTCCATGCCCACAGTGCATGGGAGCTCTTCTGGGATGGATATAACACGGTTCCTGGGTTCCTGTATCAAACAGGCTCAAGTCCACCCCCAGGGCTGAACTCAATTTTCTAGAGCTATTTACTACACTAATTGAGCTCTTTCTCTCCTCTCTCTCTTCTTTCCTTCCTTTCAATAAATAAATCAGTTTTTGTTTGTTGGTTTGTTTTTCTGGGACTGCCCTACTAGACACTGTAGAGGATATAAAGAAGGTTCCAGCAAGGCCTCAAGCAGGACAGATCAGACCCATGAATACATACTTGTACAGTGTAAGCAAACCATGGTAAGAACCAAAGGAAAAATATACAGGTA
This sequence comes from Hylobates moloch, assembly GCF_009828535.3. Classification (NCBI taxonomy): domain Eukaryota; kingdom Metazoa; phylum Chordata; class Mammalia; order Primates; family Hylobatidae; genus Hylobates; species Hylobates moloch. Next base: position 61,985,555 of record NW_026652291.1, on the reverse strand, counting down.
AATGAGCGGGGGATGCCTCCGGCTGACTCTATCAGTGAAGATTTCCACAGAGGAGGCATTTCGGGCAGCTCAAAAAAGGGGAGGATTTAGCTACACAGAGAGGGGGCCTGGAAATGGGAGTAAGAAAGGGCATCAAGGGCAAAGAAAATGGATTTCACCTTTGAAGTGCTTTTTGTTTTTCTCCAGTTTTTCTGGCTGGGTATCCTAGCGAGGGCAGTGCTTCTTAAACTTTAATGTGTAAATGAATTACCTGGAGATCTTGTTAAAGTCCAGATTCTGATCTACCAGGTCTGTGCTAGGTGGGAGGGTCTGTGTTTCTAACAAGCTCCCAGGATGATGCTGAAGCTGCCAGTCCAAGAAGTGCACTTTGAATAACAACATTCTAGGCCTTATGTTTCCAAGATGGGGCAGATGCAGTGGGAAATTATAGGGCCACACATCTGGCTGTGCAGGTCCATGGGGCCTGGAAAGCTTCTCAGGACGGAGCAGCAGTGCTTCTCTCATTGTTAGCCTTTTGGCAGGGGTCAGGGACCATAATAAACAGAAGAGAAGGAGCTGCCCTGCATTTGTAATATAGAAGACCTCTCCATCTCAGACTGCGGGTGGACTGCATCGTTCCATCATCTCCAAACCAACAGCACAAAAACTCTGTGTGGTCACTGACTCACTTGTGTCCTAGCAGAATAAGGGATTCTTTGTTAGCTCAAAGTCTAGCAGTTCTTCTGGCTCTTGGTGGAGACAGAGTAATTTTAACCCAAAAATAGGTCTTTCAAAAATATTGCTGAAATAAAGGAAGCAGTAATCAGGATGGTTCAGTCTACCAAACTCCAAACTTAATACAACAAACCATGTCTGCATTAAGATAGAGGCCTTGCTGCTGCAGAGGGTGGTTAAAACAGCCTTTGTATATTTTTATTTTTCTGCTGGATATTATTCTCTAAGACTTCTAATTCAAGCAATTCTAGAAATAAGGGAAGAAGAGCCATATGTAACTATTTATGACCAAAATTCAGAACTAGTCACATCTTGAGTCATAACTTCATAAACATAAATAATGAAATCTCTAAACTATTAGTCTACCCTTTTTGAGCTTTTATTTGGAAATACAGTAATAGGTGGAAACACTAGGACATTTGGACAAGAGAAGGTAGAAATTTTTTTAAAGCATTTTCTATGCATATAACATTTTCTGTGTGTGAAAAAAATGCTATATTCTATCTGTAGAGTAAAATAGGATTGCCTGTGGCAAAGGCAAGGCTTCTAAGAAACAGCTCAGACTGGAAATTCAAAACACACTCTTGGTTTCCCCCTTCCATTTTTCTTGAAGTTACCAAGATGAGTGGTCAAGGGATGAAAGTGCAATATTTATTCAGCATTTGCTGTGGGCCAGATACTGTTCTAAGCATATTACATATGTGCTCCCTTTTAATCCTCCAATTACAACTATAAATAGATCTTAATATAGCTATTTTAGAGATAAGACAGCTGACAGAAAAGTTGTAGAAGATCATAAAGCAAGGAGTTGGAACAGAATTTCAAACCCACATTCATCCAATATAAAATCCATACACTTTCTAGCACGGCATGGTGCCTCCTAATACCAGATTTCTTGGTGTCTCTTGCTGAGGACAGTTTGCTTCTTGCGGCAGCTGTCCTTATTAGATGTTGAGTTACATAGAAAAGTCTGTGGGATTGGTGACAGGTCAAACTTAAAGACCTTCAAGATTCCTTCCAACCTTTACATACATCCTCCCACCATAGTGCCTTTGTATATGCTATTTTCTCTGCCTGAAATTCTCTTTGCCTTTTTTTTTTTTTTTTTTTTGCCTATTTAACTACTTCAGATTTATCCTGCAGACCTCAGCTTAACCATTTCTTCAAAACAGTCTTCTTTTCCTTTGTTCTGTTCACTCTTTCTACTACACACTTTTTTTTTTTTTTTTGACCGAGTCTCACTCTATCACCCAGAATGGAGTACAGTGGCACGATCTCGGCTCACTGCAACCTCCGCCTCCCAGGTTCAAGTGATTCACCTGCCTCAGCCTCCCAAGTAGCTGGTATTACAAGTATGTACCACCACACCCAGCTAATTTTTGTATTTTTAGTGGAGATGGGGTTTCACCATGTTGCTCAGGCTGGTCTCGAACTCCTGACTTCAGGTGATCCACCCACCTTGGCCTCCCAAAGTGCTGGGATTATAGCCATGAACCAGTGTGCCCAACCTCTACGACACACTTTTAATAGCGCGATGTACCTTTTGATTGTGTAACATATCACAGAAGCAATTTTACATTTATTTGTGTGTTCTAAATATCAGATTCCTTCTCTCTAAAATGAACTATTTGTCTCCTGTCCCCGATGACTCACCTGAATGATAACAAGTTGTAACTGTTATTTGTTGATTGGCTCTTGCCTCTGTGCTAGGTGTTTGGTGAGGTAATTAAAAATCCTTAAGACTTGTTCTCGGCACTCAAGGAACTAATAATCTGATTGAAAGGGTGTTGCTAAGAAATATAAAATGATTACAGAGCAACCAAGTTCAGGATGTAACCGTATCTTTTGCAAGAAAAAACTGCTTTATTTTGTTTTTTTCCAAGGAGCTATCTCTCCTTCTAATCTATGTCTCACTTATAAACACTGGCATATGAAAGCTGATGCAGTTTCAGGAATAAAGTAATATAATTTAAAAAGTGGAAAGAAACTTGGAGAACAATGGAAAACCGATAAAGGTGAGAAGGAAGAAATGAGAACCACAGTTTGCCACATATCTCAGAAATGTTCCATCTTATAGTGAATGATAGTGGGCCAAAGCTCACCAAATTTGATATCAGCAGTCAATATTTATCTTGACTCTTAAAAGCAGAGTAGAGAAGGAAGTATATATTTAGTAAATTAGAGATAAAGCGTGAACCGTGTCACCTCAGTCAAAAAAGAAGGTGGACTCCAGTTATAGACAGCTAGAACCCTTCAAGGATAAAACCACAGACCAAGGGTAATTGTGTAGGAAACAGAATAGGGTCCCAAATATAAGCTCCATAAGCCCATCTGAATTCCGAAGGTCTCCCAGATCCCATCATACCGATGTTACCAGAAGTGACATATTTCATTCCCAATTTACAAATGGCACATACATACAGTAGGCGCAGACCTCTCCCTAGTCTGGAGGTGCTCACTGCTACTGGCAAGACAGCCATTGTGAAAGTCAAAACGAAATCCTAAACTTTAAAAGAATCCATATTTTTAAATTAAAAGGGTGAGAAGAAATTACAAAATGTAGAAAAATGGGGAACTGAACCAAATGTTCCTGTTCCTCAATATATTATTTCTGCCCCTCACTACCAGGATTCTTTCTCTAGTCATTTTTCAAACTCCAAAATTTTCTTATGGAAATGTTCATTTGTGACTATAAGATACTCTTAAAATTGCATATGTCTTTGGAACAGCTGATAGTCTTGCACACGACTGTGAATTCATTTAATCAAGTTATTTTACTTAGTTCCAACTTGCAGCATACTAAATGAATGCTGATTTTTAAGAATAGAGAGCAAAGACAAGCTGATTGAGATAGAAAAAGGCCAGACAGAATGAGGACAATAGGTGCAGGAAAAAGGATTTCAGGAGAATATTGGAGAAGTAAGGTGCAAAAAGAGCAGAAAGGAAAATAATTACTATTTTCACCTATTTCAAGGCTCAGAAAGGCTGGTGCTATACCCCTCAAGAGAAGAAGAGAAATTTCTTTCTTTTTCTTGACCCTGTTGAACAGAATAGGCCCAGTTCCTAGGACTAGATGTGAATCTGGTACCATTACAAACCACAAACATTAAATACGTTTTTTGGAACAGCTTAGTGACCCAGCTCTTGCAGGAAAATGTGATATTCTAAAAAACTTAAAGGAAGTCCTCTTACAGCTCTAGAACAAGGACTAACTTTGATGAATATAATCAAGATGGAACATTTGAAATTTCCAATATTTTAGAAACTATGACCAATAAAAATGACAGTTTCATATGGTTCAACCCAAAAGTTAATAAGCTGATGACTTCCTAAATGTCTTATCTGAAATTACATCAGCAGAATGAAGAATTTGAAAAGCTACTTGCTACACCATGTAGAAGAAAAAAAATTTTAAATATAGACTTCACTAGTCTTGAAGACATACTGTGATTGATGATGCATAAGAGATGCTGTTCAAAATAGTCACATTATAATACCCAATTCCAGATCAAGCCCTCTGTGTCCATGTCCATTTATTCCATTTGTTATTTAGACAGCACTTCTTCAACAGCCATAGGGAACCTAAGACATTTATATCCATGGGTGTTTTAGGTTGAGGTTGACAGTGGGCATTATGGGTTTCAGGGTAACTTTAGGTGAACCCAGTTTTTCCTTGTATCACTTAATGTGATTAATGTTCACACGGAGGGTTTTGCCAGGTGATCTGGCATCCTTACAACCATGAGTTTACTTATGACACAGGGAAGATTGCTTTTAGGTTTTCCTTTTCTTTCCCAGAATAGCAATTTAAAAGCCTCTAACTTAACATCTAGATGAACCGTAAGGTCTTTTTCAGTTCTATCATTTCATGATTAGATTTATGGAAAAGAAAATGACTATGCTTGCTCTCACATGCATAGAGTATTTCTATAACTATATGCAAGAAACAGGCAGCATTAGTCTTTCTTGAGGAGGGAAACTTGCTTTTTCCTGTACTGAGCTTTTGTGCACTGAACTCTTTTTAAATACCATGTATTATTTGCTAACAAGAATTAAAAATACAATTTAAAATGTAAGCAAAGCATTTCACTTGTTGAAGTACAGAACCCCTCCCTGTATAAATGTTTAGTTCCTGTTCTTCTTGTTCTTCTTTATGACCTTACCATTATTGTGATTAAAAAAAAAGAAAACAATTCCTAGGCACTGTGGGAGGTGAAACAGAGATGCAGAAGACTTTCATGATGGAAATTGGTATTTATTCTGCAAATATTTGTAACTACTTGTTATGTGACAGATCCTGGGCTAGGCACTTCCTCCTTTACATGACTTCTGGAAGGCTTCTTGTTTAAACATCCAAAGTTTTTTTGTTTTTGTTTTTGTTTTCTTTGAGAGGTCTGCATGCTTAAAATGCTTCCCATAGACAAGCAGTGGTTTGTTCTCCATGAATGCAGCAACAGATTAGGTTACCTGCAGGGAGAATCACCTCCCACACTAAGGTAGGTCCCAGGTGTTTGAGGCAGACACTACCGTGATGACCAGTACATGAGTCAGAGAACACTTTGTACAGAGGGAAAGAGTCCTCTTGACTAGATCTGCAATATTCAGAACAAAAAGAGGCAAGTGAAGACAAAAAAGGAAGGTAGTGGAGGGAGATGACTGGCAATAGAAGCTAGTACAGTAATGTCTTACTTCACAAAATTATTGAGTTACCCAAAAGCTGATTCCAAAGTTTTGTAAATATCGTCCCAATACATTAGAAAGGCTTGCTAAATTAAAGAAGCTTGCTACTTAGAACAACTTTTGTCAAGCAAAAAGGCCCTTATTTCAATTCAAATTTTACATAGATGACGTATAGATAAGAACTCTCGACATTTTCAAAGCCCTTAGACATATATTTCTTTGGATTCTCACAAAAACGCCATAAGAATTGTTTTCCATTCCACACATGAGGAAAGTGAAGCTTAGAGGTTGAGCCACTTGCCCATGGAAGCCTGGTAGGGAAATGGCTGAGGTTTAGACCAGGACCCCGGCGCCCTACTCATTGGCACTAAGGTAGCCTCATGACATGTCTCTACAGAGATAGGCAGAGCACAAGAAACTTAACTTTTTCAGGCAATTTTCTCTGATTTTCATAAAACTGTAGCTACCAAATGGGGATACCTAGGGTATCAGTTTTATGATACCCTAGGTATCCCCATTTCTCCTATTCTTCCCCTCCAGACCATCTTCCCGGGTCTGCAGCCCTGTCCATCTTCACAGAATTTAGTTTGGATTGTCTCCTCCCCCAAGATCTCTGCTATCTCCACATAGTCTACAAATAAAGTGCAGGAGCCCCAGACTGGCAGTCAGGACTTCTGCCTGAGCCCCCATCCACAGCTCAAACCCTCTTTCCTATTTCACTATGCTCATGTTTACCCCTTGCACTCCAAACAAGCAGGTCTGTGTACCACCATCTAACACCCCAACAGCGCCAGGCTAGGGTGAGCTGAGTCACAGCATTTAAAGGTTCACCAAAGCACTCAGTAATCAAGGTTAATATTTTAATGGAATATTTCAAAAAAATCAAAAATATCAAAAATGCATGATAAAAAATATCAAAATTTTAAATAAAGACAGGGTCAGTTTAGGGGGTTTTCCTATTGCTTCAGGCTCAAAAGTGCCTTCCGGGGCGCTGTTACCGGCCCTGCAGTGACTCCTCACTCAGATACTTTTACTAATGATGTTTCCCAAAAGTTAGTTCTTACAACCGCTTTCTACATTAGTAACTTCTTTCTTCTTGAACGCTCCAGCATTTAAGTGTAGCGCTGTACTGTCAGGAAAACCCATTTCCCCTAGTAACTAGTAGTACTTTGAAGATATTCTGAATCATCTTGGATCCTTTCCAGCACTTTCCCAAACCACAGTGAGCACTCAGCACCACTTCGCTAAAAGAGTGCAGAATCACAATGCTCAAATCACTGTCTGGGGGGTTCAGCAGGGAGGGGACGCAGATATGTTTTGTTTAGTCCAGGGTGTTTTGAGAAAATTGAATTTGTTGTCAAGATTTTACAAATCAGGATATTGTATATGAATATACTCCGTCATTTCTAGAAAAATCAGAAAATCTAGCAACACTAGGTCTAATTCTTGCCCGATAGCAAGGGACACTGAGAGCAGATAAGCGGCCCTGCCTTCGGAGCTCTCTCCAGTTCGCCTCCTCCCAGTTACAGTGCCTGTCAGGCCCCATTAGCTCTTTGAGTTTGCTACCCTAAGAATAAAGGAACGAGCGCACAGGATAAAAGCCCATCGGCTGGGTCTATTCGTTTTTACCTAGAGAAAAAAAAATGTTTCCTGGTTGTCCTTTCGAATATAGTCTCACAGAGAAGGTCACAGAAGCAGCCCACCTTTCTAGTCCACAAACTTCCCACAAGCCGTGAAAGTCGCACCGGCTCTTGCACCCAGATCGGTTTCTCCTGGGTCTTTGGCTCAGGGCTCCCGCCCCTACATTGGCCTTTCCCTTCCTCCGCCACCTCCGCGCTCCGAAGCCTGGGGCGGGTCGCGGGTCCCGGCCCCCAGCCCCCAAGCCTCCAGCCGCTGCTCTTTGCCCCGGGCCAGGGCGCTCCGGCTCGCCCACGGCGGCACTGAGCATGCTCAGAAGCGGCCGCGGGGGCAGGTTTGCTTCGCAGGCGCTCGCACTCGGCCGCAGGCGGGCGCGCGGCTGCAGCTGGAGCTCCAGCGCCCGGAGTTGGAGTTGCCGGGAGTTTCCCCCCAACCCCTCCCTTTTCGCGCGCGGCAGCAGGAGCCGGCGCGGGAGCCGCGAGCGGCGGCGAGCCAGCACCCGGGCCGGCTAAGCCTTGTCCGGAGCCCGGAGCCCGGAGCCCCGAGCTCCGCGCGGGGCAGCCCCCGGGGAGGAGCCTCGTGCGCTGGGACGCGTGCGGCGCACTGGCACGGCTGGGGCGCGAGCCAGGCTGCACGGTAGGACCGGGGCGAGGGGAGCCAGGCGGTCAGGGCGGAGGCCAAGCCCGGGAGATGCGGTTGCAGCCGCCACGGCTGTTGGGGCGCCTGGCGCTCCGTCCGAGGCGGGTGGCTGTGAGGCCAGGGGAGTAGGCAGGCGCCCAGATAGATTCTTCCAAGTTGGCGGGTGGCGGGAGAGGGGGCCGCGCGCCCCGACGCAGCTGCTTTGTGCGCGCAGAGAGGGACTCGTGCCCCTGGTTCTCTCCAACCCTGGGACCCGTTGTGCGGGCAGTATTGGGCAAGCCACGGAACGGAGAGATTTCCTCCGAGAAAGTTGAGGATGGAGCCTTTTTTTCCGCACTGTCTCCGCGATGGGATGGGCCCCGAGAATGCCGCCCCGAGGCTCCCAGTGTGGGGGAACTCGGGGTCGCTGCGCCTCTAGCTTGAGCGCAGAAATCCGCGAATCACTCCGATCTTCGCGAACTCTGGCATCTTCTAGGAAAATCATTACTGCCAAAACTGAGGCGAGCTTTTCTGGCGGGCACGGCACCCTGCCTCCAGGGCGCTGGCCCTGGCCGATACCCCCTTTCCGATCTCAGACTTGGTCAAGGGCACCAGGTTCCGAATTCGCGCTTGCCGTGCACGCTGGCATCGAGCCTCACCAACACCGCCGGGCAACGTGGCTGGAGTAGGTGGGTGGCTCGATTTTCACTCCAGCCTTTCCTCAGGTTTACAACACCCCGCCACCTCACCACCCCACCCCATTCATCTTCGCAGAGAACAGGACCTGCAGGTGGAGAATTTGGAAAGACATCTTGTTCTTTAGGAGAAAGTCCTCGGGGTGTATCTGCCTTTGGTTCTGGCCCCAGGATTTCATAACGAACCCTCTCCCCTTCCTATTACGTTTCCCTAGGGACTGGGTGGGAGAGAATAGGGTCGGTAGGTCCGCAGGAACTTCCACCTCATTCTACCCTCTCCTAAGATTGCCTTCCGGGCGACCCCAGGACCCTGGAACTGGCATTTTGCGGATTGTAAGGGTGGGGAGGATGCCGACGAATTTTTCCTGGCTCCACTTTTTTCACTTCTTGTTTTGAGTTTTGGGGTTTTGCCTGCACACTAGTCAGAGCTGCGCACTAGTCAGAGCCACCCTGGGGGTGGAGGAGCTTCAGCCGAGGCTGTGAGCCGCTGTTCGTCTCAGAGGCTGCTAGTGGGAATCGGTCCAGAAGTGATTATGCAGGCTAGAAATATGCCTCTCTTTTTTTCTTTTTTGGCTGAACACCTTGGCTGTTGGGTGTGTGTGTTACGTTCTTAAAGGGACACCCTCACACTGCTCAAGTGCCAGGATTTAGGGGCTCACCATTCTGCTGCCTGTTTTTCTCTTTGCTTTTTCCTTGAGGGTAGTCTGCTTTGGGGCAGATTTCTAGATGTGCGAATCACATAATGTGGATACACTACACAGTTCTAGAGTCAGACAGACTTGAGGTCAAGTTTCAGCTTTACAGCTGATGACAGTGCTGATGGACAAATGATTAGCCACTCTGAACTTCAGTCTTCTGTCAAATGGAGATAATCGTGGCCTTACCTCCCTCCATTGCAGGGTTGTTGTAAACTCAGATGAGATAATGGAAATGAAAAGTGCTAAGAAAACTTTAAAAGCACCATTCAGGTCTTAGATATTGTCTCTGTGCTCTTTACTCAGTTGTTTTGAATGAGCTAATTCTTAATTATAACAAGACATCTAGGTCTTCTCTTTATCCACTCCTCACCAAGTGGTTTAGTTGCTTGGGCCTTTGGAAGCATCTGTTTACCCTTTTTCTTTCTCTATCCTCAAATCCATCTCTTTTGATTTTAAGAATTGGAGCTCCAGTCCTCATATTTATCTGAGGAAGGCAGCATGATGTAGATTAGGAGATGACTGGGATGGCCTTATCAACATTAAGGGTCCTAGGCCCCAGAATTGGCATGGTCAGAAAGGCCTTAGTTTGAAACTCAAGGCTGATGAAGAAGTCAGCAGATCCTGGAATGGAGCTCTGACTTGACCTCTAATAGTGACCTTGAACTAAGGACTCAACTCCTCATCTGTGAAATCAGTCTATGAAGATTAAAAGCCAATATCAATTGAAGGCAAGAACAGGTGAGATTATCACTCAGTTAAAAAGGGTTCATACAGGCTCCTGAGCCACCCCAGGTGCAGCATCTTCCCTAATCTTAGGGCAGTGGTTCTCACACTTGAAGATCAGAATCATCTGGAGGGCTTGTTAAATCACAGACTGTTGGGCTATACTGCCAGAGTCTCTGATTCTCTAGGTCTAGGGTGGAGGCCCAAGAATTTGCATTTCTGACTAGTTCCAGGTGATGCTAATGCTGCTACAGACCATGCCTATAGAATCACTAACTTATGGGGTGGGAGATAGTAAGAGAGATGAAGTTTGTTGTGAAATGCCATTATTTTACTAGCCCATATACAGAGACAAGGTTTCTTTGGGGGTGTGTTGGGAAGTCTCCTTAGGCATTTTATGTTCCAATGCCTGTGCCACTTACCATTATCTAGGTTTAATAATTCTGATTGCTCTTCAAATGGACGAATTTTACAAAGAGGTAGGATTACCCTTCTTTTCGTTACTGTAAAATATGTAGTCTCAGGTTTTAGATCAGCCTTGGGTAGTGCCGGATTGGTGACCTTTATAATTTATAAAATCTAAAAACTACCCCATTTCCTTTTTTGGAGAAACCTCAGACATTTGTGGAAAGGAGGTTACGTACAGTTCTGACAGCTCGAACCTTAAGGTTGGAGGACACAGTAGATCACCTAGGGAACAAGTTTAAGAAGAATTTGCAGTGGTGTCCTTTAAGAATGAACAGCTTACCCAGGCCCTCGAGGGAGCATGAAGTACACCCCACGACAAATGTCCCATGGTGGTTAGACCTGGCCAAGCCCTTTCATTCCTTCTGGAGAATGGTGGTGGCATTGGCAGTGGCTGAGACCCTCTCTTCGTCTCTAAGAGGGTAGAAGGCTGGCTTTCAGGGGCAGCCGATCAATATTAGTGTGGTGTCCTGTGTAACCTAGCTTGTAATCAAGCACTATTGGGACTTAACCCAATCTTAAGCTCTTTTCCTTTTCCCCCATGCCATAGTCCAGTGCTGAGAGCTCACCATGACTTCCTGTGACCTAGACTGTGGCCTTGAATTTTGACTGATTTGCATCAGAGAGGCTGTGGAAGCCTGCTTGAGTCAGGAGGGTTCCTGCAATAACATCCTAAGGAAGAAATAAAGTTTACATAATGTAGCGCCCAAATGAATTAGGTATAAGAGGAGGTCAGTCAGCGCCTTAACTAGTTCTTGTGTTGCTATGCCAAATGGGATCCCAGTTCACAGTCATGCTTTATCTCAGCTGTGCATTTGTGCTTTGTTTTAGTTTTAAAATGATTAGCACTAGAGAAACCTGTCAGTAAATCAGAAACCTTTAAAAAACTCAAGTGTACACTTAGTGTTTTAGTAGATAAAACTTTCAGGCCCAAACCTGTCTTCCTGACAGCAATCAGCACTTGGTGAAGGAACAGCTTTCTGGTTGTCACTCTTAAGATTCATTAGCTAATTTAAATGGTTTTTCCCACTTAGTATAAGTAGGGAACATTTCTATTTTAAAATTGCTTCCCATAACCTGATGTTTATATTTTGGGTGTTACCCCTGCTTTTTGCTGCTGGGATTTTTTCCAGTGTGAGGGCAGCCTCTTATCACCGTTGTTCACATTTCTCAGTACATGGTATCTTTGCTCCCTTTAGTAAGTCTGTTGTGAGACAGTCATTATGACACTTTATTTCTTTTTTGGTCATTAGGACTGTTATTACTGAGTCACAGAGAGTCAGGGCCCATTCCTAGAACATTATTCTCTATGTTCCTAGAGGGTGCTTTAAAACTAAAGCACTAGTTATACTGAACTAGCTCATTTCTAAGATACATCCTTTTTCTGATTTCAGAAGTCCAGATGGATCTTAAGAATTATGAACACATTTAGGCCAGGTGCAGTGGCTCACGCCTGTAATCCTAGAGCTTTGGGAGGCTGAGGCGGGTGGATCACCTGAGGTCAGGAGTTCGAGAGCAGCCTGAGCAACATGGTGAAACCCCATCTCTACTAAAAATGCAAAAACAAATTAGCTGGATGTGGTGGCGGGCACCTGTAAGACCAGCTACTCGGGAGGCTGAGGCAAGAGAATTGCTTGAATCTGGGAGACGGAGGTTGCAGTGAGCCGAGATGGCGCCGTTGCACTCCAGCCTGGGCAACAAGAGTGAATCTCCATCTCAAAAAAAAAAAAAAAAAATTATGAACACATTTAATGTGCAGTTTTTTTTTTCTTCTGTAACCTGGTATGTTAGTATAGTGCCTATCAATTGATGGCATCCTCAAACAAAGCAAAGTTAGTTCCCTATTCTGGTAGAAAATATGGTTTCTACTCAATGCTGTCCAGCTGATAGAATTGCTGAGCAGTTAGCTCAGCAGTTCCGAGAATATGTTGGGTAAAATGCTGTTGGGGTGGGTATTAATCAGTGTGCTCTTATAAAGGGCAAATCCATTTGGGAAGCACTGCCTATTATTTTTTTTCCTCTTGTAGAGATTCTCAACATGGGCATCCTTATATCAAAGACTATGAGAAGTACTATAGTTAACTATATCAACAACAAAAACTTGGTTACATTTATTCAAGTCAGCATTTCCCAGAATACAGAATGTTTCTGAGGTTATATATGTATCTTTTAGGACTCCATTACTGAATTAGCACAAACCACAATTTTAATATGTGATCTAATATTGTGGGTGGGATGGTTTCACCTAGTATATCCCGAAAATATAGGGACATTCATTAAGTATGGCTATTAATTAATTAACTCTATATGTGGTTACTTATTTTTTATTTCAGAGTAGAGAAGAACATTTTAAGCTGTGGTGGCTAAGAAAGTCCCCACGAAAGGGCTGGACTGTGATAATATAAATGGTGGGTAGCACTCTTCGACGAATAAGGGACATTTTAGGTTGGAGGGCTAATGAAGCAGGAGTAAAGACTTGCGTTTGTGCCTGCATATAAATAATTTTCAGAGCATACAAGAAACTGAATTGTGCCCAGCACAGTGTGAGATTTACTGAATCCGTGGTGGTGGTCAAAGAACCTATTAAGGCCAGGCTTGGTTGCTTATACCTGTAATTCCAGCAGGTCAAGGCTGCAGTGAGCCCTGATCGTGCCACTGCACTCCAGCCTGGGCAACAGAGTAATATCCTGTCCTAAAAACAAAACAAAACAAAAAGTTTTTTGATTCTGTAAATTCAATGAAGTAGCAGACAAGTTATAGAGAGGACTGGACAGCTAGTTGCAGGAGTGGAGGTGCAATACTCAGGATGAAAGCAGGCAGAGGTGCCTGGGACTGGAGGGGGGCATGGAAGTGTTCCTGTGCCATTAGTCATTAGGGGGATGCAAATCAAAACCACAGTGAGATGCCACTTCACACCCACCAGGACGGCCAGGTGGAGAATGTGGAGAAATTGGAACCCTCCCACATTAGATTGCTGGTAAATATGTAAAACGGAACAGCCACTTGGGAAAAGAGTTTGGCAGTTCCTCAAAATGTTAAACATTGGCTACCTAATGACCAATTCCCCTCCAAGATAGATACACAAGAGAACTGAAAACATGTTCATGAAAATATGAATATTCATAGCAGCCTTCTTCCTTTTTTTTTTTTTTTTTTTTTTTTGAGGCCGAATCTCATTCTGTCTCCCAGGCTGAAGTGCAGTGGCACAATTTCTCCTCACTGCAGCCTCGACCTCCCAGCCTCAAGTGATCCTCCCACCTTGGGTTCCCGAGTAGCTGGGACTACAGGCACGTGCCACCACCTCCAGTTAGTTTTTTAATTTTTTGTAGAGATAGAGTTTTACCATGTTGCCCAGGCTGATCTCGAACTCCTGGGCTCAAGCAATCCACCTGCCTTGACCTCTGGGATTACAGGCATGAGCCACTGTGCCTGGCCAGCAGCCTTATTCTTAATAGCCCTAAAGTGGCTACAACCCAAATATCCATCGGCTGCTGAATGGATAAACAAAATGTAGTACATCCATGCAAGGAAAACTATTCAAACATAGAAAGGAACAAAATGTTGATCCATGCTACAACATTGATGTACCTTGAAACCATGCTATGTGAAAGAAGCCAGATACAAATGACCATGTATTGCATGATTCCATTATGAAGTGTACAGAATAGGAAAATCCACAGTGACAGAAGTAGATTAGTGGTTGCCAGGGGTTGGAAGAGGGAGAAATGGGGAGAGACTGTTGATGGGTCTGAGGTTTCTTTTTGGGATGATGAAAATGTTCAGGAATTAGATAGGGTGATGATGGCACAATTTTTTGAATACACTGAAAACTACTGAGTTGCACACTTTAAAAGAGTGAATTTTATGGTATATGAATTCTTAAATTTTTAAAAATAGGAAGAAGGTGGCTGGATCCAAAGGAGAGATTTGTTTTGTTTTGTTTTGTTTTGTTTAAAAAAAAAAAAAAAGATGATGAGACAACTCCAGAAATAGGGTTTCAGTTTCAGGTTAAATTTTCTGCTATTGGGAAAAAATATCTGGATTATTCCTTTCTCCTTGTTTGTCTTTGGCTTTCTAGAATGCTCTTGTTACTCTCTCATTCGAAAGTTTACTACCTGAATTAAAAGGGTTTTGTTCCAAGTTGCTCCTGAGTCAGTGAGATCATTTTCATGGCAAGTGCCTTGTCATCTTCATATCTGAGTGTGTTTCTGTATTTTCCTCCAGAGACAAATTCCCTATTCAGGCTTCCTTGTGATCCACCAGAGGGCATGCTGACTCTGCAGCTTCAGTTTAGCTTCCCCCTTAAGATCTGACTGTGATAGATATTTTAGTGTCATCTTCTAATTTGTTTGTAGAACTCTGTCAAGACTGCCTCCTCCCTCTTTTAAAAAAATCTCTATTTAAAGAGGGTTCATGTGGTGCTCAGCATTACGTGAACATCAGTGCATTTGGGTCCAAGAGGCATGATACTAAATGAGGTTTAACACCATTGGAGCTGACACAGTTGGCCCTTGGGTAGACATTCTTCTCTCTTTAACAGTGTGGTGCCACAGTGCCTCTTGAGATTTTGTTAGAATGCTGGTTCTGATTCAGTAGGTCTGGGATGGGGCCTGAGATTCTGCACTTCTAACAAGCTCTCACTGATGCAGATGCTGCTGTTGAGTGGATCATACTTTGAGTAGAAGCTGATACAGTTTAGAGAAGATGGCTTCAGAATGGGACAGGGCTGAGTGTGAAACATAGCTCCACCATTAACGTGTGTGGGGCCTTGGGCAAGTTAATTAACATCTGCGCCACAGTGTCTTATCTGTACGATCAGAGTAAGACTGAGCAGGTAGAAATGTGCCTAGCATCATGTGCCTGAAATGCTAAATGTTATTGACCTTCTCCCGCCCACAAAGATCAAGAATTCTATGGTAAGGAGTAAGGAACAAAATACATGACTGTGATTCTCCCACCTGGAGCCTGTGCCCCTTGCCCTCACCAGCCTCTGCTTCCTCTGTTGCTTTTGGGACTGGCACTAATCCCCGCTGGCTTGCCTTCTTATGGGATTGGCATGAGGACATTATGAGCTGTAAGATGAAGCACCTCTGTAAAGTATATGCTATTACTCTACAGTGCTGGCTTGGGGAATTACATCCTCATAGGTTACCCAAGGTGAGTTGGTGGCTTGTTAAATTTGTTGTTTCTGTTTCCTTTATCATCATTTGAAGTAGAAGGAAATAGGAGATTGTGTTTACATTTCTATTGAGTTGATGGATCCTCTTAACTTTCCTCTGGGAAACAATACATACAAATAGTTTTTAAGAATTAAACTAACGAAGCCACAAGTGCAATAAATCAAACTAGTTTTCAGTCTTCACAGCCTGATGTTTATTGCTTTCCTAAGGGTAGTAATTGTACCCTTTGAGACCCTGTTCCACCTTCTTGTTTGACTCTTGCATGGATTGTCAGGTTTGGGTCTTTAATGTCTTATGACTTTGAAGAAATGAGGTTGTTTACTTTGTTACAATGCCAGGGCAGAGCATTTCAACTGATATTGCATCGACATCAGGTAATCAAAGATAAGATATTTGGGTTGAAGCCTAATACACTAGGCTTCACTGGGACTCACTGCCCTTCTGGAAGGTAGAGGTGGCCATGTCATTTGGAAGTGAGAATTATCTGATTCCTCTGGCAGGTGAATATGTGTGCTGCAGTCTAGTCACCTTCCATAACCGCTGTCTGGTAACTAAGCTTGGTCAGATAGGGCATATATCAGTGAGCTGTTTTTTGTTTGTAGGCTGCCTAGAAATATGTTGACTTGTACAGTCTAAGCTGAAAGCCAGCAGTAACTGGTGGTTGAGAAGTTAATATTATTCTTGAAAAATTTAATCTACCTTATCATTAAAAAGCAATAAGGAAGCAGTCCTGCTGCTGAGAAGGAGCTGGGAATATGAAGCTGGGTGTTCCTGAAGCAAGTTGTTTTAAGATTAAATCCTTATCTACTATAACAATATATATTTTTTATATTTATTTATTTATTTATTTATTTGAGATGGAGTTTTGCTCTTGTTGCCCAGGCTGGAGTGGAATGGCACGATCACAGGCTCACTCTGCCTCCCAGGTTCAAGAGATTCTCCTGCCTCAGCCTCCTGAGTAGCTGGGATTACAGGCGCCCACCACTGCCCAGCTAATTTTTTGTATTTTTAGTAGAGACCGGGTTTCACCATGTTGGCCAGGCTGGTCTCGAACTCCTGACCTAGGTGATCCACCCACCTCGGCCTCCCAAAGTGCTGGAATTACAGGCATGAGCCACCGTGCCCAGGCTTTTTTTTCTTTTTACTTTTTTTTTTTTTTTTGAGATGAGTCTCACTCTGTCCCCCAGGCTGGTGTGCAGTGGTGCAATCTCCGCTCCTGGGTTCGAGCAATTCTCCTGCCTCAGCCTCCTGAGTAGCTGAGATTACAGGTGCATGCAACCACGCCTGGCTAATTTTTGTATTTTTAGTAGAGATGGGTTTCAGCACGTTGGCCAGGCTGGTCTTGAACTCCTGACCTCAGGTGATCCACCCGCCTCGGCCTCCCAAAGTGCTGGGATTACAGGCGTAAGCCACCATGCCTGGCCCCTTTTTTTCTTTTTAAACTGTCTACCTTGAATATAGGAAGTTGGCACTTATATAAGGAGCTTAAAGCTAATAAAGTAGACATTTCTCCCAATTTCACTACTGAGAAATGAGACTTCAGATCCTTTTTTGTCATTGCCAACCACATACTTACTGGTCTATCTAATAGTTGATTTTAAAAAATGGGACAGGAATCTTGAACTCAGACATCGTCTTTAGGGACAGCCTTTGCTTTCAATCCCCACTAGATTGTGAACTCCTTCAAAGACAAGGATCTTCATTTTTGTATCCCAGAGGATACCAACTATGCATGTCTGTCATACAGTAGAGAATCAATAAACATATGTTGAGCTGCTTTTTTTCTGTGATTCCCCTTCACTATCTAGTCTATTATTTTTTGTTTATCAGAGAGAAACCAACTCCATGACATAAAAATAATAAATTTTTATTTAATGCTACCTATACATTATCGTATGCTAACATAATGCATGGTTCTAAGCACTTTACAAATGTCGATTCCTTTAATCCTACAACACACTCTCAGAGGTAGGTACTGTTACTTATCTCTATTTTACACTTGAAAAGACTGAGATAGAGAAAGGTGAAGTGACTTCTGTCTAAGGTCCTGCAGTACTATGTAGCAGCCTCAGTAGACTTTAGCTCTCAAATATTACCCTCTTTTCCTGAGTTGCAGAGAAATGAGATCAGACATGCCTTTCCATCTTCATTTCTTACCACCTCCCTTGTCCTCTGTCTCCTTTCCGACCACCCCCAAGTTCCAGAATAATGTGACTTGAGTTTGGAAAATAAAGTTACAGGTGTAAGACATGGCTCATTCATATGGCCCCAGGCTGGGAGTGAGGCCATTCACACAGGAGCCATTTAGGCTGAACTGTATGACCTTTGCAAGGCTGTGACCTCTAGCCCTAGGCCTCTGAGTTTGTCAGGTCACCATATGCCCTAGGTCAGTGCCTCTAAACCTTTATGTACATGTGGTCACCTGGGTATCCCGTTAAGATACAGATTCTGGCTGGGCGTGGTGGCTTACGCCTGTAATCCTAGCACTTTGGGAGTCCGAGGCAGGCGGATCACTTGAGGGCAGGAGTTCAAGACCAGCCTGGCCAACATGGTGAAATCCTGTCTCTCCTAAAAATAAAAAAAAATTAGCTGGGCATGGTGGCAGGCGCCTGTAATCCCAGCTACTCGGGAGGCTGAGGCATGAGAATTGCTCAAACCCAGGAGGCAGAGGTTGCAGTGAGCCGAGATCGCGCCACTGCACTCCAGCCTGGGCGACAGAGCAAGACTCCGTCTTAAAAAAAAAAAAAACAAAAAAGATGCAGATTCTGATTCACTGGGTCTGGGGTGGGTCTTGGGATTCTGACAGCATTCCAGGAAATGAAGAGGGCTAATCCTTGGGCCAATGCTGTAGAGGAGCCGAGTCTGCATGGGTCCAGCCCTAGTATTCTAAGCACTTTCTTGCTTGAAGAAGGCCTAATTCCTAACCTGAGACCCAGAGAGAGACATAAGATAACCAGAGAGATGCACCAACAAACTGCAATTTATACAAAGACAGTCAGAAAGCAGCTGAAGACAGAATGAGAGAGAAACTAAAAGAAACTTGATGCCTCCAAAATGAAGAGTATGCCTCATTTCCACATGTGAACTGAAAAGCTCTCCTCATTTGAAATAAAGGCTTACTATAGAGCAGCCCTGGTAATAGAACTACAAGATGTATAATAACTTCCTTTTGAGTTGAAATGAAAATTCATAAAGAATCTATGCTACTAACCCCCTAATTTATACTTTTGTGTTCTTTTATGTTGTATTTTGTATTTTATGTTGGATTTCTTTTTAAAAATTTTGTATTTATTTTTAATTGAAAAATAATTGTGTATACTTATTGTTGTACAACATGATGTTTTGATATATGTGTATGTTGTAGAATGACTAAATCAAGCTAGTTAACATATGCATTACCTCCTATACTTATCATTTATTTGTGGTGAGAACATTTAAAATCTACTCTGTTAGCAATTTTGAAGTATAGAATACACTATTCTCAACTATAATCATGGTGTTGTACAGTAGGTCTAAATGTATTCATTTCTCCTATCCAACTGAAAATTTGTATCTTTTGACCAACATCTCCCTGGTCCCTTAATTCTACATCTTACACTGTTTGAACATGATGTTAAAACATTTTAGTATGTTGCTCAGTTACTAAGAACACTTAAAGATAATCTGCAACCTGCATATCTTCTGTGTTTGCCCATTGATTAGACTGTCAGCTCCCTAAAAAGCTTTTAGGTTCGAGGGTACACGTGTAGGTTTGTTATATAGATAAACACAAGTCATGGGACTGTGTTGTACAGATTATTTTGTCATCCATGTACTAAGCCTAGTGCCCAATAGTTATTTTTTCTGCTCTTCTCCCTCCTACCCTCTGCCATCAAGTTGGCCCAATGTGTGTTGTTCCCTTCTTTGTAACAACCACTCTAATCTCTGCTTCTAAGGGTTCCTATGTCTGACTTCTTTCCCTTGATTTTGTGGGATTCATCCACATTGTGTATGCAGCAGTAGTTTATGTATTTTCATTATTGGATAGTATTCCTTTGTGTGAACATAAATTGCTGATGGCAGATGTTTGAATTGTTTCCAGTTTTTCAGTATTATGAATAATGCTGTTGTGAACATTTACGTGTATGTCTTTTTTTTTTTTCCCATAATTTTTTTTTTTATTATACTTTAGGGTTTTAGGGTACATGTGCACAATGTGCAGGTTTGTTACATATGTATCCATGTGCCATGTTGATTTCCTGCACCCATTAACTCGTCATTTAGCATTAGGTGTATCTCCTAATGCTGTCCCTCCCCCC